>NC_136262.1:96859826-97127326 GCF_964187855.1 Myxine glutinosa | reverse complement strand
ATCGCACCACAGCTGCCCAATCTGGGAAAAGACTGAAACGACGAAATGCAAGAGGAAAAGGAACTAGAACGGGCACTCGGTAGAGCGCATACCTTCGCCGCAGCTACTGTTCTGTACTTGGTAAAAATACGATTTTGACCTTTTCGTGACCTTGACCTTGACCTTTGACCCGATTGCTCCCAAAATCTAATCAAATGTGTCCCGTATAATAACCAATCATCCCACCAAATTTCATGCAATTCGGTTGAATACTTTTTGAGTTATGCGAATAACATACACACACACACACAGACATACAAATAAATACACAGCGATCAAAACATAACCTTCCGCTTTTGCGAAGGTAATAAAACGAATAGACGGACAGAAGAGTAATTGGATTTATTATTTACACAAGCAAAAAGGAGCAATCAAGGTTTATTTACAACACATAAGACGCAGGTGACACAGTGCAAATACTAGCTTACCTACAGACTTAATTAAATACCCATGGTCAGAACAAACAAAACAAACTCACGTATACAAGAAGGGTGGAAAGGCAGGAGGTGGATGGCTGGAGGGAGAGGAAAGGTCCAAGGGGGTCCTGCAGCTCAACCGGCGCGTTTAGCAGCCGCCGTTCCTTTTCGGCCCTGCTCCAAACCGCCGTTCAGGCCCCCTTTGGCTGTTGGGTGTTCTTGCTGCTGCGGCCTCCGTCCGCTGCGTTCCCAGGACTTGTCTGACTCGTTGGTCCAAACCCTCAACTCTTTCTTGGTCCCTCACTCTTTACCACCGACTCCTCACCGCAACCAACGCAACCACTTGACCACCACCTCTACTGACTGACTCTTCACCACTCTCCACTTGACGACCGACTCTCAACCAACTCGGACCAACTCACTTCCGTTCGCGCCTTTTATAGCGCCTCCAGCGATTACGCCGCCGGCGTTTTGGACACGCCCATCGGGGTGCTCACCTCGGCCCTGGTTGGTCGCGCGACCCTCGGGCTCCCCCCTCGATGACGACGGGCGGGTACGCCCCTCCTCCCCTCTATGACGAGGTGGAGACACGCCTTTCTTCTCCGACTCAAGCACATGGTCAATGGCGGTTATTGGAGGGGAGGTGATTGGGAATCGAGGGCTCAGCAATGACGAGAGGGGATGTAATATGGAAATGGAGGTTTTGGGGATGGGAAGGAAAGGGAGATTTTGGGGATGGGAAGGAAAGGGGATCTATTCTCTTTCACTGGTGCAATGGAGTACTTCAATTAATGGGAGACACAGCCTTACCCTAAAACACAGAATAAGAGATAACTACCAACAGGGGTATTCTATTACTTGGCTGATGTGTATGCTCGTGGACTAATTATGGGATGCCCTTTCACCTTTACACAGCTCCGGAGGTAGGGGGGCGCAGAATAACCAATAATAATAATAGTACAGCACACAATCAAAAAAATATACAGTCCTCATCTCCGCAACACTGCACCCTCCGCCTCTTAGGCACGTCCCGGGCCTACAACTTTTACTTTTGAGTGTGACACGTAGGTGTAGTTCCCTCTACTTTTAACCTGACCCTGAGTGCGACAGTTTTAAAACATAAATAAATGTGTCCCGCTGCTCCATTGCACCCTGCCTAACAGACTTACGCCCACAGTTAACCGAATCGCGGAATGGTCTTCAAACTATACACTGACGGTGGGAAGCATTATTTACAATGACGCTATTTTTATTTACAAAACTAACCCAGGACCTGTAATTGTTCTTTCTGGGGGGGAGACAGTCTGCTCTGCATCGACGCACCATTAAAGCACCCAAAAACGCACCAATACAGGCACCCTCAAGCACCAATCGGTGCAGTCACCATTGTTCATCAATAAAAATAAACCAACAACCCCTAACCCTGCAGGTGATCTCTTGCTCTTCGGCTCCCTCTGCTGGTTATTATTATTTCTTCCAGTTGTTGTCTTTTCCTTCATTTTCTTACTGGCGGCCTATTTGAACTGAAAAATGCACCCAATGTGTCCTTTTTATTTGATTTTATTTATGGCCCACAGGGCCGACTAGTGTGGTTCACCTGTGGGGCATCGGTGCCCTGTGGCCAAGGTCCGCCAGCAAGATTTCGCCCCTCATGGCCGGTTCCAGCAGAGGGGCCATGCCCCAACCCATGGGGTCCATAAGTGGTGCTCGGCCACAGACATGTGGTCCATAATGTGGTGCATCGATGCAGACAGCTGGTTCTGGGAATTTCGGGCGCACAATGGCCGACCCACGCATGCTCCCCTCGGCACCCAGTGGCGCACAGGTCATGTGGGAGACAAAAGGGGAAAGACAATTGAGCGAGGGGTAAGGTCACAAGGGTACACATCAATAAGGCAATGCAAGGCGAAATGCGTACGGAGGGCGAAGTGAGAAAGCTCGTCCCTACCATACGTCACCCCCCTGTCACCTACCCTACCCTTGCCCTTACCCCATATGTACAAAAATCTACACATTTACAAATTCGTCACTACTGTCACGTCTTCCCCATATTTCCCGTATACCAAATTCGTCTCCACAATCCCTCTACTTCAAAATTTGCCATCACCAAATTCATCATCAATCCTCATAAGGAGGCAGAGATGGAACATCAAAGCACAATGTCACACCCACGTCATGATGCGTCTCACAATCCAAACATTTGCACAGTAAAAATAATTAAACATGGCATGGTGCGGAGTACCTGTCACCTCAGGTGAGTGGATGCAGATGGTGCGAGGAGACTTCATCCTAACTACTTTCTAAATGACATTAACACACTTTACACTACCCGGGGTCTCTCCCTGCCAATCCATTGGCCAACTTACACTATGGGTTCTAAAAACCAATTCCCATTGACCAAACTGTGGTGCTTCTCAATTTTGGGGTCTCACTCCCCCGATTCATCTCCCGGTGCCTCGCACAATTTCTGGGCTGCGACGTGTAGCTCTCCCAGCAGGTCTACCCACCTGCACACCTCCACCACTGCAGTTGCCACCCGAGCTTACCTAGCTCCTCACCCTAACCTAACTAACTGGGGCAGGCCCTCTCCTGGCTCTGTCACCCCCTGGTGCCCTCTGGCACTGGGCTACCCGGGTCCGTCCTCCGGATCCTCGGGCCCCATCCACAACTACCGGCTCCCAGAGCCCACCTGCGGCCTCACCTGGCCGACATCCTCACAGTGGTGGAGTGCCCAAACCAACTACACACACTAACAGGCTACACGCCCAGCCATTTCCACAACACTAATGCACCCATCCAAATACCATTCTTTCACCTCGCACCACAGATGCCAATATCCAACCACAATTTACCTGTACCCTCTACCTAACACTTCCACTACCCGCCCCGGGTATCCGTGATGGGGGTCCACTCTTCCCCCATTCACACCTTCGCACCATCCACTCCACTCCACAATTTCCACCATACTCACTCCACGACCATCCATTCCAATACTCCATACCATTTATTCCATACACCTGTCCTCCATTCACCTGTCGTTGCACACCTGTGCAATCCTACCTGGTGCCACCTGCACCCTCCTCCTCTTCCTGGACCATTTGGTCAACACAACACGCAATCACCACTACTCCCTCATACACTGCTCCACACACCTGTTCAGTTGCACACCTGTGCAATCACACCTGTTCAATTCTCAAACACACGGCATCATCTCAGCTAACTACTCCCCTCTGAAACTTGCGCTTCCCAGTCGTCCCTTTAAACTATTGCACTCCCACGTCATTATCATCCACACTAATCTACCTGCGTCCCCACTACAGGTATCCTTGTCACTAACTAACCTTAACGTCACCTAATGTCATCTTCGCTAGATCCCTATCAATATCCTAACCCACCCGGGCTAGTTTTCACTGCCATCAACCCCATAAGCTAGTGCGCATTTGCCCCACGTCTGTGAGGGATGGTGGATTTGCCATCCCACCACATCGGGGGTCTCTCACTATAAATTTTGTTTGTCCAAATTCCAACCAATTCAAAAATTTTCCATTTACTGCCAATTCTACCCACTATTATAAATTTCGTATCAAATCACTATCACTATCATCATCACCCGTCTACTTATTACATCCTCTCGGTGCGCCAATTCACGTCTACAGCCCGGCTTCGTACAGCCGAGCCATGAACGCGGGTTCTTTTGTGCCAGCGGCTGGATACGTCCCGCATTCGTGGCAGGGGCGGGGGCTTACCCGGGCCGAGATCCCACGCACCACCTCGGCGTGGAGCCATCCAATGTCCCGATCTCGACCTGCCGGCACGTCTCAATAGAAAGTGGTCGCCATGACGACCCTTCCTATCGGGCTGCCCGCTCCGCCTAGTGGAGCCCGGACGCGGCCGTTCCACGCGAGGCCCAGCGTGGATCGCGCACGGCGGTCCTTTCGAACCCGCCGTGGCTCGGATCCCCGCTGGTTCTCGCGGCACCCGAAGCCCGGCACGCACCGAGGGCCCGATTCGGCTATAAGTCGTTCTAACCGCTAAACCGGTTACCGTCGATGCTTCACCTGGACGCTTACATGCATACGCTACCCCTTTCTTGCTCATACATGCAGCCGTTTCCATGCTCCTCGTCGTACCTTTTCTTACACACCTCGGTACACTCATTCCGCTCACCGACTTGGTCACACACCTGACCACCGAACAACTTGGCACACATTCGTCGCTCGCACACCTCACCAACACACCTCTTCGCGCCCCTTTCTCGGTCACCTCCTTTGTGACAATTACAGGTGTGCTCTCACCCGCTCACCCAACCACGTGCCTCACTACCAATTCCAGCGTGCATTCCCACTCACGCTCTACCATTCCAGGTGTGCATCCTTCCATTCCAGGTGTACATCCTTGCTCACCTGCCACAACCAACTCACACTCCGTGTCACTCTCACTACTCTCACCACCACTCTTGACAACGCACTCTTTCCCCATGCACCCGTCCGTTACACGCCTTTCTCGCGCACACTCTTCCGCACATTGTCCCGTTACACCCTCTGTAACACTCACCACAGGCATGCATTCTCCCTTACTCTTGACAGCATGCGCTTTCCCCATGCACCCGTCCGTTACACACCTTTCTCGCGCATCCTCTTGCGCACACTCTTTCGTTACTTCCTCCGTAACACTTACCACACCGCGCTTCCATGTACCCCCTCGCACACGCGCTTCGACCAACTCACTCTTGACGGCACACTCACTCCTCGGCGTGCACTTTTTCCTCACACACCCCATGGCCGGACATTCTTGCACACCTCTTTTTTCGCACACCAGACCTGTCGCACACTTCACCAACGGCCTTTCACGAACACCCGGATCCAAACCAATCCCCAAGCCGACTGAAGCTTTCCTCACATCATATACATTGCCACTCACCTCCGTACCTCGTCTCCGCACCTCCTTTGCCACCTGCAAACTCTTTATTTGGTTAGTGAGCATCACATCATGAGTTGTGCACCGACCTTGCACATATTCCATCACCTCCTCCTGGATTTCTCTCTTCGTTTCTGTCCGTCTCTTCTTAATTTCACTCACCTCTTCTTCCACTTCCTCTAATTTTTGTTTAACCTCTTTTATTTCTCGGTGCGTCTCCTCAAGTTCGTCCTCTAAGGCTACCGTGACCGTCTCTATGTGCATCCTCACCTGCCGGTCCTTCGTCTCCATTATCTCTGTCACCTCGTCCACCCTCATTGTCAGTTCCTCACGTACCATCTGACATTGCCTCTGCGTCGCTATTAATTCGTTTTTTATTTCTTTTTGTGTCGCCTTTAACCCTCCGAGTACTGCAGTGTTCCTTTGAACCTGCTCCACTAACTTCGTTTGTCCCTCTGTCAGCTGTTCCACCTCCTCCGTCAGATCTTCTATTCCCCCCTGTAACCTAGCCGTATTATTCCTCACCTCTTTCTCCATACGCTTTTCACCTCGCTTTACCTCCTCGCGTAGCCCCGAAACCTCCTCACCCACACCTCGTCGTATCTCCTCCTTCATCTCCTCCCTTTCTTTTGTAGATGCCGCCCTCATCTGTCCCAATTCATCCCTCTGAGCATCCAGTTTGGTTTCTACCCCGATTTTTACCTCCTCTATTTGATTCTCCTGGGCAGCCATTCTATTTTCCACCCCCGTTAACCCATTCTTTACCTCTTTTATCCCGTTGTCTAACCCCTCAAAATTATTGTCTAACTTCCCAAATTTCTTGTCTAACTCCTCAACGGTACCCCTCGCTTCGTCCCTCATTACCCCCATTTGGCCCTCCAATCGCTCACCCTGAGCATCCATCCGGTTCCCCATTACCCCCATTTGCTCACTCTGAGCTTCTATACTGTTTTTCAAACCTCCAATTTGGTCTCCCATTTGTCCCATAAGGGCCCTCATTTGCAGGAAGAAAAGGTTCGAATCCACCAGCGGCGCTGCTACGGTCGTGGGCGGCGTGGCCATGTGCGAGGCGCCATTTTGCGCGCCCGATACTCCCTCAACCGCCTCCTCATTGCTCCCCTCCTTTTGATCCTGGGTTACCCCTAACCCCTCTTCTAGCTCACCCACCGGCATTCGATCGCCTTGACCAGCCATGGCGCGATTTCAAAATTCGGGTTTTATAAAACAAAACAAATTTCGGCCGCTCCAAATTTTGACCAAATTTTTTCTAGATGTTTTAAAAATTTGGTTCGGGCCCCGAATCTCACTCCCAGACACCAATTGTTACTGATCGCGGTTTAGATGTTATTATGACCGAGCGGTGGTGTATTTAACCGTGACCTAACAGGATCCCTGACTCACCCGATTCACCCAGAACTTTGGCCGTATCGCACCACAGCTGCCCAATCTGGGAAAAGACTGAAACGACGAAATGCAAGAGGAAAAGGAATAAAACGAATAGACGGACAGAAGAGTAATTGGATTTATTATGGAGAACGATGGAGAACCATCGTGCATTGTCGTGTTGGAGGAGAACCATCGGTATGTCAGGTCGAAGCCTTCAGTGTCTTTCAAGTTTCCATGTAGTGCTCAGAGTTAATGGTGGTACCATTTGGCATGAATTTCAAATGGACTATCCCCTTCACGTCCCAAAAGGTCGTCGGCACAGCTTTCCCGGGCAGATGCTTTCATTTTTGTTTGCTGCAGGTGTGATCCTTTGTAGTGGTACTTCATTGACCTCTTATTCTTAGGATTGTAATCGTGCACCCAACTCTCATCTCCAGTCACAATATTGAGTACGAACTGGTTGTCTTCATGTTTATAGTGCAACAACAGCTCTGCACACAATTCCATCCACTTCTCCTTCATTGCATTAGTCAGCATTCAGGGAAACCACACAACTTCCTGTATCTGAGAGTGGTCATAATAGCCTGCACTCACTTGCATGAAATGCCATGCTGAGTATTGTCTGCTGAGATACCCGCTGGTTCTCTTTGATAAACTGATCGGCATGTTGTTGGTGAAGCCACATCAGTTGCTGTTATTGGTCTCTCGCATTGCGTTGTCTTGCAAGTTGGTTTGTCCAACATCACTGTCTTAACTATGCCTAGCCAATCGAAGGACAGTACTCACATCGTTGCAATCATCGCCATACACAACTCCCATTCGCTAATGAATGTCAATAGGAGGCACGTTCTCTGCTGTTAGAATGTCGACAATTGCACCCTGCTTTAACTGCACTGACGTCATGCTGTCTTCTACCATCTTGACTAACATAGCACTCAGACATCTAGTGTCGTAATCACAAAACTTCGCACCCAGGGGGGCATTACTTTTCAAAGCAATTGTGGGTAACCAAAGCTAGACTAGACTGTTCAAAAGACCGTTCAAATTGTTGGTTTTGCATTCCTTACCTTCGGAAGGAATTGTTTTGGTCCTTGTTTGAATTTGTTTACTGTATTATGTAATTACCGTATGTAAACAAGGGCCATCTGCATATTAGGCAGTGAATGTTTGGCCGGTTGATGGGCTAGTGTGGGGGCGAGGGCGTGGGACAGGAGAGGCGGTGGATGATTTTTTTTTCTTTTCCACAAGGTGACCGTAAGACTGGTCCTGTACATTGTAATTTTACTTCCTTAGTGTTTGATTTTTTTTTTTCTGATGGCGTCTCATGCACATCACGTGTAAACAGCTTATTTCTCCACTATTGAGATTATAAGTGGATTTTTATGACTTGAAATTACTGGAAGTAAGGAGCCATGCCAACCCTTTGTTCATGTTCAGTCATACCTGAGTTGAAATGATCCCTGAAAGTCCAAGTGATTTTCCACCGATACATAATGTCATAAAGGAAAAGAAAATTGTTTATGCTTCCCTAATCTACCCTGACATTTTTTTTTTTGAGTGAGTAATTCGTTTGCAATACCTACTGACCAGTCATTGTCTTTCTGCTTTTCTTTTCAGTGAACAAGAGCTCCAGTATGAATTTCAAGAAGCGCTTGCTTAACTGCTTTAAAGAGCAGACGTCCGAGAAACTGCCAGGATCTACGACTGATGGTGAAAACTCACGGCAATATACTCCAGTAGAGGAACCTCCTGGTACGCCAAAAACAAATGTAGCTTCTTTGTTCAACTGTCGGCTTGAGAGCTATGAGGTGAAGGGGTACCAGACCACCGACGATTCTCCATCAGGAGACGGGTGTCCTCTTTTGCTTGAAGACAAGGGACATACAGTTGTGGTGCAATTGGAGCCATGTCTTTTTCCACCAGAGCAAAACCCCATAGTGAAAGAACCCACAATGGAAGCTAATGGTGATGCATCACATGAGCTTAGCACAGCTTGTTTACAAGAATCTAGGCCAGGCACGATGACTTGCACAACTCCCAAATCATCAGCACCAAACTATTTTGACGTCCCATTTGATAACATTGGCAACATGCCATGTGAATTTCCTCCAATAGTTTGCAGAGATGACGCAAGCAAGGGCGAAGTTGAGCCAAGTCTTGGTGTGGATTTGGAAGTGAAAATGATACCATCACCTCAAGAATTGCAGTCACTTCAATGGCAACCACAATATAACAATGTAAATGACTCCTCTACAACTTCATCGCCTCTAAATAATCAATTTAATGAACAGGGATTACTCGATCAATGTCACAATGTTATTGGCACCACACATAATTCCACAGAAGAATGCTATGCTATTGCTGAGCAGATTGAGGTGCAGAATAGTGTAACTCACCCTTGTGCAATTGCTAGGCCAACGGGAATTGGTAAGTGCAACTCTGGTGTCAACAATCCTCCATTCTCCCCAGAGAGCAAAACTCATGTTGTTTCTAGCACTGATAGCAGGTGTAACTTTCAGAATCCTTGGACAGTCGATGTTCCAACTCTGCCGCATACCGTACGATCACCAAATCCATATTTGGCCTACGATTGTTTTTCAAAGAAATGCACATCCGCTTTGCAACAGGAGTCCAGCAACTCACAGGTTTATGGTTTGAGGCATGTGAAACCGTTAGATGATACAAGATGGCCTCTGACTGGACGAGTGGTTTGCCAAAAGTCCAGCACTGCTGCTCAGAACCTTCCCTGGCAGATGCCAAACTACCATTTGTCCTCTCAAAACCATGCTTCTTCCAGGACTAAGAACAAAGTGAATTGTGGAGTTGGTCAGAGCAGCAGTGACACAAACAAACTGGAGCAGCACAATCACGTTAAGCTCTCTGAAATCCCTCAACATCGGCCCCATCTTATCGAAGTACCTCATGTGCTGATGATGTCAAATGATAATGATTTATCCATCAAAATAGAAGATCAATTGGCAAAGCAAAATGCCAGTCAGGAGGCATGGGGGCAATTTGGCATGACCGACGGCAAGAATGATATGTGCGATGAAAGATATATTGAGTTTTTGAAAAATTACGTATACCTTTCACCAAATGATCAGTCAAAGACCCAGTGGCGACTGGAGCAAAAGAAGGACACTGGAATGAATCCGTCCAGCAAGATGGTTTCGCTACCCTTTGAAACTAATGAACAAAATCAAAATGAGCAATATAAATATATATTTGAACCAAATGCAATTATTCCTTCAAAAGTCAAAGTAAAGGACAACAATGAGCAGTCACAAGAAGTGCAGGACTTGAATAATCTTCCAAATAGATTACCTCACTATAAACTCCCAATCACACAGAACATTACTCCACATCTAGAAGCCTTCCAATTAATTAATTCTCCAATGTTTGCTTCTCAGATTCACCACACATCACCCAACAAAATCCCATTAAAACACCATTATTCATCTTGTTCTCCCAGCTTAAGGTCCATCGATTCTCAGATACCTCTAATACAACCAAAAGATGCTTACTACCCTGTGTCGCAGTGTCAATCTATCTTGCAGTGCCTCACATCACAGCATCCCTGCCCGGCATCGCAGCATCCCCGCCCGGTGTCGCAGCATCCTCGCCCGGCGTCGCAGCATCCCCGCCCGGCGTCGCAGCATCCCCGCCCGGCGTCGCAGCATCCCCGCCCGGCGTCGCAGCATCCCCGCCGGGCGTCGCAGCATCCCCGTCCGGCATCGCAGCATCCCCGTCCAGCGTCACAGCATCCCCGCCAGGCGTCGCAGCATCCCCGCCCGGCGTCGCAGCATCCCCACCCGGCACCGCAGAAACACCTCACTGTCTTGCTTCAGCCTCCAGTACAGCAGCACCACCCTGCCTTGTATCAGCCTCCAGTGCTGCAGCATCCTCCAGTGCTGCAGCATCCCCCTGCTTCTCAACATCCTCCAGTGCAGCAATATCACCCTGCTTCACATTGTCCTCCAGTGCTGCAGTATCAATCTCCCTTGGATCAGCCTCACACAGCCTCAGAACAGCACCACCATCCCTTCCAGCACCACTCAGTGATGCAACATCATCATTTGTTGCGGCATCGCGATTCCTCACAGTGCCAGTCAACAATGCGGCACCACCATTCCTCACAACACTATCAACCCACTTCACAACACCACCACACTCCTCCACAGTACTACCCGTACTTTCAGCAAGACCCTGATCAGCAACAACTCCCTCTCTCTCAGCAGCACCCTGATCGGCAACAGGTCCCGGCCTCTCAGCAGCACCCTGATCGGCAACAGGTCCCGGCCTCTCAGCAGCACCCTGATGGGCAACAGGTCCCGGCCTTTCAGCAGCACCCTGATTGGAAACAGGTCACAGCCTCTCAGCAGCACCCTGATCAGCAACAGGTCCCGGCCTCTCAGCAGCACCCTGGTCGGCAACAGCACCGAACATCTCAACAGCACACTCATCAGCTACAGCCATGGTCCTCTAACCTGTACCCTAATCGGCAACAGAACCGGTTGTCTCAGCCACACCCTGATTGGAAAGACAACCAGTCCTCTCAGCACTACCCTGATCAGCAACAGCGCTGGTCCTCTCTGCTGTACACTGATTGGCAACAGCACCGATCCCCTAAGTTGTACCATGATCTGCAGCAACCCCAGGCCTCTCAACACTACCCTGATCTGCAGAATTACCCTGATCCACTGCATTACCCTGATCCGCCGCATTACCCTGACCCGCAGCAGCACCATGATTCACAGCAGCACGCGGCCTCTCAGTGGAACCCTGATCTGCAACAGCAAACTGTCTCTCAGCGGCCACCTCACCCGGAACGGCACCCTGCCTCTCAGCGGGACCCTGACCCGCAACAGCTCCTGGCATCTCAGCGGGCCCCTGACCCACAACAGCACCCTGCCTCTCAGTTAACCTCTGCCCCGCAACGGCATCTGGCATCTCAGCGGGTCCCTGACCCGCAATGGCACCCGGCCTCTCAGCTCACCTCTGCGCCGCAACGACATCCGACCTCTCAGCGGGTCCCTAACCTACAATGGCACCTGGCCTCTCAGCGGGTCTCTGACCGGCAACAGCACCCGGCCTCTCAGTGGGACCCTTACCCGCAACAGCATCCGGCCTCTCAGCGGGACTCTGATCCGCAACAACACCCGGCCTCTCAGCAGGACCCTGACCCACAACAGCACCCGGCCTCTCAGCGGAACCCTGACCCGCAACAGCACCCGTCCTCTCAGCGGGATCCTGACCCGCAACATCACCCGGCCTCTCAGCAGGACCCTGACCCGCATCAGCACCCTGCCTCTCAGCAGGACCCTGACCCGCAACAGCACCCTGCCTCTCAGCAGGACCCTGACCCGCATCAGCACCCTGCCTCTCAGCAGGACCCTGACCCACAACAGCACCCTGCCTCTCAGCAGGACCCTGACCTGCAACAGCACCCGGCCTCTCAGCGGGACCGTGACCTGCAACAGCACCTGGCCTCTCAGCGGGATCCTGGCCCGCAACAGCCCCCAGCATCTCAGCAGGACCCTGACCTGCAACAGCACCCTGCCTCTCAGCAGGATGCTGACCAACAAGAGCATCCAGTCTCTCCAATTTTCCTTGCCACCGAAAGGTCCAGCCCCTTAACCTCCACCCCTCGGTTCTCTTCCCCTAAACTCACAGTTGCTTTTGTAACAACCACTCCACTTGCCCCCTCTCAATGCCCTTCCAGTCATCTTAATACATCTACACTTCTTGCTTCCCAGAGGTCAACCTCCCAGGTCAACTTCTCTCAGATTGTGGTTTCCACTGCCCAAAACCCAGGCTTCAAGAACCCAAGTCTGAAATGTCCCAGTTCCCATATTACAACCTCATCTATTTCACCTCCTTCTACTCAGATAGCATATCTACAGTCTCCATTGACAAATCCTTATTGTCATAAGAAAATCCAACAACCTTCAATTTATTCTAATGCCACAGGCAAGCCAACACAAAAAGAAACTTGGTGTAGTCCGCTTTCATCCCAGTGCACGTTATTTAAAAAACAACCTATTAAAAATGCTTGCATTGCTCAAGCTCCAATAACCTCTCTCTCTCATCCAAAACAATCTGCTCTTCCTCTTTCATTTGCATCAGATTTGAAAAGTTGCCATTCCCACATTTCTGAGCTCCCAATTCATCATCAGGTCTCTTCACAGTTACCAGACAGTCCTCTTTCTACTGATTTATTTGTAAAATTACCTCAGTTTACTTCCTCGCAGTTTCCCTCATCTTCAATGGAGAGGAAAGCTCGACATTCCTTTGTTACTGCATCCAGAAACTCTCAAAACTTACACACGCAAAGTATTCCTCTCTTGTCCTTGGCACATCAAAATGCTCCTACCGGAGAAACGTCAAGTCTTTCTGCCATTGTGTCAACTGTCCCTACCCAAAGGCCTCTTGCTCTACCTCCTCACACATTACAATTTACGCAATCTCCAACTGACATACCACAAACTGTGATGGTACATCAGGCATTGCCGACAACTACGGAGTCAACTCCATGCTTGCCTGTTCAGATGTGCACTCCAGCCAGTGAACAACCAGTCAGAACAACGCATTCAGACAATGAGAGTGGGATTGAACACGTCGACTCTCCTTCAGCCATGGTGAAATCATCCTCCCCATTACACCCTGGCATGTGTCCTTTCGTTGTTGTAAAGCGACTTCCTTTGCCGTTTCCATTTTGTGAGCCTGTTACCTTGTCACGTGAGCTTCTTTCAACCAAGTATTCGAGCTGTTCTGATGAAGGGGCAATGGCCTCAATTGCGAATGGGAAAACGTCACAGGAAAATGACAGTAAGGTACTGCTCTCAGAAGTTTCTCGTATGCAGCACTCCAGCTTGGACTTAACTACTATTCCCAAAGCTGAAAACGCTAGTGCAAAAAGCACTGGCATGTGTTCAGTGGAGCGTTGTAGTCCTGATAGCAGTACAGTTGAGGTATCATCTAATGTCTGGGAAATCTTTTTAGCACGCCACATAAACATGATCATTGATAGTAAAGAATGGCAAACCTCGGATATTTCCTCTGATCACCCGACAACCTTGATGACCAATCTTCATGCTGACCTAAGGGACCTGGCAGCAGCAGGTCGCTGCCCTCTACCATGCATCTCACGCCTGCAACGTGTCTTTGCACCAGTGGGTGCCCTCCGTGATTTACTGTTTTCGGATCTGCCGGAGCCAGCAGTAGTGAAGATATTTCGGCGGCAAGGGGTTGTACTTAGGCCTGCAACATTGCGTGAGGAACGTGAACTGGAAGTATTGTGGCCCAGGCGTCAAAACGTGCCCAGAACATTCACTCTTTTTCCTCTGGATAAACTGCATGAGGTCTACATGGACCTCGTACAGGCTGCAATCAGAGTCGGGCGAAAAGGTAAGGCTTTTTGTTTTCATTTATAATGTAACAAAGATCCTCAGAATTGATCCTAAGTTATTGAAATGAGTTGGTTTGTTTTTAATATTCCCATCTTGGTCCATAACTAATCCTGGTGTTGGCTTAATGTTAAGGTGGCTGGCTTGAGATCTTAGGGTACTGAATTTGAGCCCCTGTCTTGCCAATGTATGAACACCAGGTGGGTTGACTCAACCTGTCAACCTTCTAAGGTCGGCAAAATGGGTACTCACTCATTAGTAATGGGGCTCACAGGTTCAAATGTCATAAACTATACTGGCTTAGCTTGTTCATCTACTAATATCCTCATAATTAATGTGAATGTATACAGATGTTTCCTCGTTTCTTTGTCCTGCAGAAAAAAAAAGTTTGCCAATGTATGTTGGTACAATGCCTATGTACTATGTACTAAAATTCCTGCCCAGCTCTATGGCAGACATCAGCAGCACAACCACACTTCCATAAATGAGGAAACCACAACCACACTTCCATAAATGAGGAAACCACAACCACACTTCCACAACTATCTTGTGCATCCCCTTTTTATTGCAGGTGTCATGGCTATTGGAATATCAGAATGACAGAGGGCAAATAGTGGGGCGGATATGTGACATTTTTTTACTTGAGGTGTGCACTTCTGGAAAGAAGCATGAAAATTTGCACATGGGGGTTTTTGAGTACGCCGATTTCAAAAATTGTGGGAACCACGATGTCACTCCAACGTTTCCCGCCAAAAAATTCAAAATTCAAAATGGCCACCACAAAACACATTTTTGCCCATAAATCAGCTCTAATTTCCCCGATTACCATGATCTTGGTGTCTATACCTATGTTCTTGAGGTCGAGAAATGCAATAAAACACAAGTGAAATATCATAAGTTGCATCTTCCCGCCAAAAAGTTGAAAATTCAAAATGGCCGCCACAAAAATGTTTGTTTTTTTGCCATAAAACGGCTGTAATATAACAATCTTCATGGTGAATTTTTATTTAAAAATGCTCATAACATTAATTTGTCACATAAATGTATATATTTGCATTTGCCACTTTGCTAAACCAATATGTCTCATGTTATCTTAATGCTCAATTTCAATAGAGCCTAATTACAGTCTAAAACTGATATTAACATACATTTCAGGTCATTTACCAGGTTTACATAAAAAACCACCGTTTAGAGGCCATTTTTCCCCGCAAAGCAGGGGTTGGCCTTTTCGGGGACCGTGGTTGTTGTTGTTTTTTGGTCCCCTTTTTGAAGCAATGTTTTACGGCCGGATGCCCTTCCTGCCGCCAACCCTGTTTGTTGCCTTTTACGACAAGCAGGGAATTACCAGTGAACTGGTACTCAATTAGCCGACCTCGGAAGGGATGACAGGCTGAGTCAACCCCCCTGGCGTTAATTCAGCGATCGACTGGGATTTGAACCCAGGATCCTTGGTATCCTAAGCTGGCACCCTAGCCGCTAGCCCAAAACCAGGGATGGCACCCAACGCTAGCATCAACACCAGGTTTACATAGATGCACATAATTATGTTTCTCGTCAGCAGGGTCATAACCAGAATTTAACTACAGAAATGATACTAGATAAGTTTTACATGTACCTTATATCAATGATGTACATTCAACAACTTATCTTTTCTGTTTTTCCTGTTTTTTTCAGAAACTGATGGCATCCAGGCAGTGACGGTCATCTAGTGGTTCACCATGTCAAAAAAACTTAGAATGGCTCATCAGGCATGCCCAGCACCATTTCAGCCAACAAACTGGGACATTTGTGTTCTGTGTCAAAAACGTGGTGGAACTCTCATAAATCCATCGGCAACAGGATATGCATCATTGGCCACAAATTTATCTTCCCTTCATGAACGAAACAATGTGCCATTGAACATTGATGTATCAAGACTCAATGATGGTGATGGCATGGAGGAAATGCTCGTTACCCACAGAGCTAAGTGGCATAAAGCTTGCTACGTTCTGTGTGATGCAACAAAAGTGGAAAGAGCCAGGAAGCGACAAGCAAAAGCTTGTCAGGAATTAGCTCAATCACCACTTAAACAGCACCTTCGCAGTGCAAGTGCTCCAGCATGTTCCATGGAAACAGAGAAGGGAAATCAACCAGCTTGTTTTTTCTGTGATGACACCACAGGAGACTTTCACGAAGCCGAGACAATAGCCCTTGATACCCGTGTCAGACAAATCACTAAAGAATTCGGAGATACCAAGCTGTTGGCCAAATTATCAGTTGGAGATATGATCGCTATTGATGCTGTATATCACTTGAAGTGCTTGACATCATTCCATAACAAACATAGATCTCAACAAAGACAGTCAACTGGGAAGTGTCGCCAAATTAATCCACAGTCACTTGCACTTGCTGAGGTGGTGTCTTATATTGAGGAATATGGCCAATTGGGTGTAGACCTGAATCATGTTTTCAAACTCTCTGATCTCAAGGAATTGTATTGTGAGCACCTACAAAAATTAAGTGGTGACACAACTGGACACATCCATTCCACCAGACTTGCACAGAAACTCCAACAACATATTCCAGCTCACGAAGCTCACAACAGCAAGTCTGGCACAGTATTGTCATTCAAGGAAGATGTTGGTGATGCCTTGCTAGATGCATGCAACTTTGCTCCAGATGATGAAGCTGTCATGCTGATGAGAGTGGCAAAGTTGGTTCGCAAAGAAGTGTTTGAGAAAAAATACCACTTCTATAGTTCCTTATGTGATGAACAATATGACAATCTACCAACTTCTCTATCTGCTCTAGTCGGGATGATTCTCGGGGGCTCAAATGCGAGAGAACGTGTTGATGACAATGATGTAAGCACAGCTGTCTCGTTCATCACACAGTTACTTGTCTTCAATGCTGTCAAACGAGGGAGGAGAGATTCTGTAGCAGTACGGCACAACTCGGACCGTGAGACTGTTCTCCCGTTGTATCTTGGCCTACTCATTCACAACAGAACACGTAAACGTGATTTCATTGACAATCTCTTTGAGAAAGGTCTGTCGATGTCGTATGACAGAGTTTTGCAACTGTCCACAGAGGAAGCCAATAGAGTAATCGACATATATGAGGGCAGAGTCTGTCCTTCAACCCTCAGAGACCAACTGTTCACCACTGGAAACTGTCGTATCTTGTGTCTGAAGGTCAGCTTGAATCTGTTTGGCAATTGATCGAGGTGCTTTCTCCACCATTCAAACAATTCTTTGCTGCAATCTTCGATCAAGTTTTCTCTTGTGGCCACGTCCAGGGAGGTTGGCTGCAGTGCAATGGGCCTTAAACTTCCTGATAACATTGCGTGCGGTGGACATAGGAACATCATGGTCTCTGGAGATGGGCTTGTAGCCTTGAGATTGTCCATGCTTGGATACAATCTTGTGTCTGACCTCCTCAGACAATTCTCTGATTTTCTTTCTTTTATCCATGGTCATTGTGGTACAAAGAGTGACACAAAACAGCAGAATGACTCCTTTTCTCTATTCAAACTAGTTGAATGAGTGATTTTTTTATATTGCAGGAACCTGCAACTCACCATAGGTGAGTTCAATTCCAAAGTAAAGGAGAATCACCTGCTTGAAATCTAATTATTTCTAACAACTTCTAAAAGGTGCCAATAATATTGTCCAGGTCATTTTAGGATTTCTGTGTGGAATAAGCTAAGACTTAGTAATTATTTCAGCTTTTTTGTTTTGTTCCACTGCAAACCAAAGAAATACATGTGTGGATACCCAAATATTTTTTAATTTCAACTATTTTCTGGAAGAAATGGTGCATTATTTGAAAAACGTGCAAGGGTGCCAATATTTTTGGCCACGACTCTATGTATAAGTACCTGGTCATGGCAATCGCCGGCTCCACCCGGCAATCATGTCTCTTCTCCGGCTCTCCCGGCACGGTTCTCTGCATCTGTGAGGTCATTTTTACCTCACACCTTATCACATCCTCGTGCCTCTCTCTACTGCCAGGGCTTGCCCTAAGTCTTTTTTTCATTTTTATATATGTATATATATATACATTTACATCTGCAGCCCATAACCTTTACGTTCCGGATTAAGACTCATGTAACAGAGTAGTTGATTGTGCACTCAGATCAATTACATGCAACATCTTATACATTTGCAAACACTATCAAAATATCCATCACAAAGTATTTTGGTTGCTGTATAGATTGCCTTACTAGGGTCATACACGTATTCGATCAATGTACTGCTGAGATCTATATAAAGATCTATGTAGATCTATATAAAGATCTATGTAGATCTATATAAAGGAAAGTAAAATGTTTGAAAGAATTCACGACAAAAATAATCATCAGAATGGAATACATATTGATTTGGTACATATATTTTCACAGATAAAATTAAAGGTCTACTCTTCATCATCTTCACTGCTGTCATCAGCATTAAAACTGAAGGTCACATCTGTCAATCTGGCAGAGAAGACATCTGGGTGATCACCTTCATCCGCATCCACCGAAGTTTGTCTTTCAGAAATAATATCCACCAGCTCGTGTGTATCACGAAAACATGAAGATATTGATTATAATGCTCCATTGTAATAATGGAACTGAGTTTAATTCAGAAAGAGCGCTATCATACCCACAAAGCCCACCACCCTTGGCCTTGGCCACAGCAATTGGTCTCCCAGTCAAAACAGAGAAATGTACACTCTTGCACAAATTAGAGAATGCAAGAGCTGTAACTAGGAGTGAAAGAGGTGAGGACAAAGTACTCATCATTGATGGAAATGCCTTCCGTCGCTCAATGACTACAGAACTTAGGACAATTGGCTGAAAAGATGTTCAGCTCACGAGCAAATGCAAAAAGTGGACTTTGGGACAGACTCCTACAGAGAAAGCCTCATGAAATCGGCAGAATGTCGGCGATGAGGCCCACCAACCTCTTTCCTTGCCAAAAGACCATGAACCAAGCTTCCAAGAAATTAGAACTCGTTCTTTATGAACAGCAAAAAAAAAGAAGAAGAGAACCGAATCGATCTTGTCGGTGGATATGTAGGATATGTAGAAAGATTTCTGGATTTCCAACTCTGTTTGCAAGGAAATCTGTGCATGTCTGACAAGCGCTGACGCTCACGCAATCGGGAATCGGAGCTCGCCTCTTCACAGGAAGAAGCGGACACGAGGATCGTCCTATACACTGTTTACATGCAGCACAATGTGTCCTCCACAGACATAAGTGAGATGACGTGACGCCGATGTGTTTGTACTTCTGCTGAACTATTGTGATCAAGTAACGCCAAATATTTACTTGGGACACTGGCATTGTGAACAAATGGCGCCGACTTGACATCAAAGGTCTCCATGAAATGCACGGGCTGTGCCGAGTGCTTGTCGGCTTGCGTCCACGGGCTGCGATACGAGCAGCCCCTTTGCCAGGAAAGGAAAATAAGATCACACGGCCAAGTCTGGAGAAAAACGGCAAATTCTTTGCCGCCTTTCAACAACCATGAAGTGCCGCCGGAGTGTCTGATGCCATTCGTAGTGCCCTTGAGGAACTTGTTCGCTGTCTGTACGGCAAGTCTCGCAAGTCCTACACCGACATCAACAACCTCCGCTACAATACAGCGAAAGCAGAATTCCCAGACTGCAGAAACCAACTTTTATCTCACTCAGATGGGATCGACTTGAGACTGCGCTGATGCAGGGCCTCAAACTCAGGGCCCGAAGATCTTAAGCAAGCCACCTTAACCGTAAAGCCAACACCAAGCTTACATCAAATTTCCTTATATATATATATATATATATATATATATATATATATATATATATATATATATATATATATATATATATATATAAATAGTACATAAATTCAACATGTATAATACCCTCGTACGGCAATCCAGAGAGAAGATCCATTTTAGCTCTTTCACGAGCCTCGACTCTGTATACAAAAAAAAAGAAAAAAAGAAAGAAAAAAAAAAGAAACTAAAATACTTTATATGATGGTTATTACTTGCAAAATCGAAGATTTTTCAAGTATATTGGTCTGTGCTGAGTTTGTTATTCTGTCTGTCTGTTTGTCACTCGCTTACACGTCACAATTCTAAACCGATCGTCATGAAACGTCACTGAGTTGTAGAGGACGTCGCAATTGAGAAGTCTATTGATTTTGAGGTCAAAGGTCATCTGGAGGTCAAATTTCTAAAATCGCTATTTTTAATCCAATCAAATTGAAAATTGAACAATATTTGCATATTCATTGAATTTGCAAGTCAACCAATTTTTTTTAGGTCAAAAGGTCAAAGGTCAACTCGAGGTCAAACTTCTAAAATCGGTTTTCATCTGGAAAATCAATTTTCATCTGATTAACCTGACAATTAAAGAGCAATTGCATAGTGCAGCACTGTATTGGGAAATCAACAATTTTAAGGTCAAAAGGTCAAAGGTCAAATCAAGGTCAAACTTCTAAAATCAATTTTCATCCGATTGACTTGAAAGTTTAACAGCATTTGCATAGTGCCTCACTGAATTGGGAAAGCAACTATTTTTGAGGTCAAAAGGTCAAAGGTCAACTCACGGTCTAACTTCTAATATCAATTTTTATCTGAAAAAACATCAATTTTAATCCGATTGACCCGAGTTTTAATTTAAATTCGTCAATTTTAATCTTGATGAAATGGACAATTTGATGTATCCATGGCGACCTTTTTTATTTTGTGGAGGGGTGGATTTTGCAAGTATCGTGCTCTGCATTTATGTCTTCTTGTTTTGTTATGGCTTGCTAATGTATAAGACATTGTATGTAAATGATCGGAGTGCACTATCACAGACTAGGTTACATGTCAAGAGAATTGAAACTAGATTTGGCATGTCTTCATTGAAATCGAAATATAACAAATACACAATTTTATGTTTTTATGATAGGATGAATCAAAAGATACATTTTGATGCCTCACACTGTACATGGATTGATGTTATAACAGTCACATGGGTGCAGTTTTAGAAATCGGTCATTTAACACATGTGGTGCTTCGGTACGCGTACAAATTCGTCTGGAACACAAAGTAGCACCCTCTGACAAATGGCAAACAAACTTACTTCAAAGCCTTAGTACCCATGTTAACCAAAAATCAGGTTTTACAAAATTCCCTAATGGGGAGTTGGGGTGGGGGGGAAATTTCAGTATCTGGCCCATGGACTATCACATAACTGCCTTTTAAACATGTGATCTATTTTAATTTTGTATACAAAGTCGAGGCTCATGGAAGAGCTGGAACACCGATTGCATCAGGACACAAAGGAACAAAAGGAACAGCAGGGAGAGGGGGGACACCAACATCAGAGTTGAAGGACAAAATAGAGGGCACTTGGACAAACAATGGATGTGAGGAGGAATGAGCGGTAGGGGGAAAGAATGAATGGGGTGGACACAGAAGCAAACTCTCAGGAAGGAAAAGACTGGAAATTTGGAAGGGCCTGGGAGTGGGTGATGGGAGTAGGGTGGGGTGGGGAGTGTGGTGGTTGACGAGGGTAGAAAATATCATGGTTTTGGAAGGGGGATGATCTGAGATGGTGGTGAACAGCTGTCTTGAAAACGTGAAGGGAAGAATGAGATTGAAGAGAATGTGGAAGTTGAAGAGAAAAATAAAAGAAGAGGGGAACGGAAACCAACGTAGCACAGCATTTATTATTGTGCAGTAAATGTAGTAAACCTACAGTTGTATCCTCGGTTCATCCCAGTGTCCTGGTACGAATCACAGTGGGCTACATCAACAGTGGCAACAACGGCCAACTGGTTTAATGGCCTCGAGCCGGATCATGTGTCTATGGCCACAATACCATGCTAATGGGACCACTGAGTCCACCGATGCTAATTCAGTGCTGTGCGCCTGATGTTATAATTAACAGCCAAGGGGAGCCGGTGAAGTGCACGACATGGTCTTGTTGTAGGGTGCTGGTTGCCGTACCCATATCAGTCCTTTAACGGAGGTGCCAAATGGCAAAAGCGCTCACAACCATCCAAACTCACCCCCCAGTACCAATATATTTAATATTGTGCAGTCACATGGGGGACAGGAATACAATAAGCAATACCAATAACAACTAGAGGGTTGTGATCAGAGATCGCTGATGTTACCTGGTATAGTCAACTCGTAATATTAGCCAATTGGTAGCACCTTTTTTTTCTTCAAAAAGCTGGACACCTTGGACACAAAGACTAAACACTTAATTCCTCAATCTGAGAACCATAATTATAGTGAACAAACTCTTAACCCTTACCGGTATGTGTCCGTGAAACAATTAAACGATCGGTACCTTATCAAATAGAAAACCAAGTACTGCATTGGAGTCATCAGAAAGAACCCAAAATAAGCAAAGAGCAAAGATGGAGTCATCAGGAGGAACCTGGATAGGATTCGGGTTTCAGCCTCCACTCCACAACCCTCAAATCCATCCAGGCACAGCCAAGTGAGCCTTACAGTAAAAATTTTTGCAAGAATTCACTTCACCTAAGACAGATACATAAAGAGAAACAAAGAAAAAGCAAGAATTAGAATGAATAAAGAGAAATGTGAAAAATTAGAAAGAAATGTGAAAGGAACAAAGAACAAAGAAGTTAGGAAGAACCCATATAGATAAATTTCAGCAGTTACTCCCCAGGCAAAAATGCAGCAACAAGTACAAGGTACCAGAGGTCCATACTTATTTAACCTTAAGGCCTCAGTCATTCCACAAGAGATTGACAAAAAATAGAGGCGACAAGACTGGAAATACACGGGCTGTGCCGGCTAGACACAGTGGGAACCGATGCAGGGTGGAAAAAGCTAGTTGCGTCCTTCAGCAGGTCAAGATCAGCGCGCAGCCCCGGTGCCCGTGAGGAGGAGAGAAGTGGTTGCCTGGTTGGGGGCGTGGCTCAGCGGGGCATCTCCGCAGACACGACACAGCTTTTCGCACAGGTGGAGTTTGAGCATCTCCTCTTTCTCCCTCAATGCAAGCACCTTTAAAGTCTCTGGTCCCAACTTCATGCTGTGACGTACCGTGCCCCTCCCCTCTCACTCATCATTGGCTAGAAGGTCTACTTGCTTGGAGGAAGACAAAAGTCAGATTACGGAGTGTATAACATGAGGGTTTCAAAGGGATGGCGGTTTTTAGACACATTGGGGAGGGTGGACGATGTCTGTTACACATAAAGCGATGCATATCTCATGCCACGACTGCATCACCTCTCGCTTATTCTAATACATTTAATATGGGAGATAACTAAACTGTTCTAAGCAATATTGACCCTTAAAAGTCATTTCCACAACAATAAGCGGGACACCAACAATGAACACTTAATGCCTCCTTTCGGGAAGCATAATTATAGTGATGGTGAGTCTTTCGCTCCCATAATTATAGTGATGGTGAATGGTCGGCTCCCATAATTATATTGGTGAGTGGTTTGTTCCCATAATTAAAGTGATGGTGAGTGGTTTGTTCCCATAATTATAGTGATGGTGAGTGGTCTGTTCCCATAATTATAGTGATGGTGAGTGGTCTGTTCCCATAACTATAGTGATGGTGAGTGGTCTGTTCCCATAATTATAGTGATGGTGGGTGGTCTGTTCCCATAATTATAGTGATGGTGTGTGGTCTGTTCCCATAATTATAGTGATGGTGAGTGGTCTGTTCCCATCATTAGTGATGGTGAGTCTTCTGCTCCCATAATTATAGTAATGGTGAGTCTTCTGCTCCCATAATTATAGTGATGGTGAGTGGTTGGCTCCCATAATTATAGTGATGGTGAGTGGTCTGTTCCCATAATTATAGTGATGGTGAGTGGTCTGTTCCCATAATTATAGTGATGGTGAGTGGTCTGTTCCCATAATTATAGTGATGGTGAGTGGTCTGTTCCCATAATTATAGTGATGGTGAGTGGTTGGCTCCCATAATTATAGTGATGGTGAGTGGTCTGTTCCCATAATTATAGTGATGGTGAGTGGTCTGTTCCCATAATTATAGTGATGGTGAGTGGTCTGTTCCCATAATTATAGTGATGGTGAGTGGTTGGCTCCTATAATTATAGTGATGGTGAGTGGTCTGTTCCCATAATTATAGTGATGGTGAGTCTTCTGCTCCCATAATTATAGTGATGGTGAGTGGTTGGCTCCCATAATTATAGTGATGGTGAGTGGTCTGTTCCCATAATTATAGTGATGGTGAGTCTTCTGCTCCCATAATTATAGTGATGGTGAGTGGTCTGTTCCCATCAGTAGTGATGGTAAGTCTTCTGTTCCCATAATTATAGTGATGGTGAGTGGTCTGTTCCCATAATTATAGTGATGGTGAGTGGTCTGTTCCCATAATTATAGTGATGGTGAGTGGTTTGTTCCCATAATTATAGTGATGGTGAGTGGTTTGTTCCCATAATTATAGTGATGGTGAGTGGTTCCCATAATTATAGTGATGAGTCTTTGGCTCCCATAATTAGCGATGGTGAGTGGTCGGCTCCCATAATTAGTGATGATGCGTGGTCTGTTCCCATAATTATAGTGATGGTGAGTGGTTGGCTCCCATAATTATAGTGATGATGCGTGGTCTGTTCCCATCAGTAGTGATGGTAAGTCTTCTGCTCCCATAATTATAGTGATGGTGAGTGGTTGGCTCCCATAATTATAGTGATGGTGAGTGGTCTGTTCCCATAATTATAGTGATGGTGTGTGGTCTGTTCCCATAATTATAGTGATGGTGAGTGGTCTGTTCCCATAATTATAGTGATGTTGCGTGGTCTGTTCCCATAATTATAGTGATGGTGAGTGGTTTGTTCCCATAATTATAGTGATGGTGAGTGGTTCCCATAATTATAGTGATGAGTCTTTGGCTCCCATAATTAGCGATGGTGAATGGTCGGCTCCCATAATTAGTGATGATGCGTGGTCTGTTCCCATAATTATAGTGATGGTGAGTGGTCTGTTCCCATCAGTAGTGATGGTAAGTCTTCTGCTCCCATAATTATAGTGATGGTGAGTGGTTGGCTCCCATAATTAGTGATGATGCGTGGTCTGTTCCCATAATTATAGTGATGATGCGTGGTCTGTTCCCATAATTATAGTGATGATGCGTGGTCTGTTCCCATCAGTAGTGATGGTAAGTCTTCTGCTCCCATAATTATAGTGATGGTGAGTGGTTGGCTCCCATAATTATAGTGATGGTGAGTGGTCTGTTCCCATAATTATAGTGATGGTAAGTCTTCTGTTCCCATAATTATAGTGATGGTGAGTGGTCTGTTCCCATAATTATAGTGATGGTGAGTGGTCTGTTCCCATAATTATAGTGATGGTGAGTGGTTTGTTCCCATAATTATAGTGATGGTGAGTGGTTTGTTCCCATAATTATAGTGATGGTGAGTGGTTCCCATAATTATAGTGATGAGTCTTTGGCTCCCATAATTAGCGATGGTGAGTGGTCGGCTCCCATAATTAGTGATGATGCGTGGTCTGTTCCCATAATTATAGTGATGGTGAGTGGTTGGCTCCCATAATTATAGTGATGATGCGTGGTCTGTTCCCATCAGTAGTGATGGTAAGTCTTCTGCTCCCATAATTATAGTGATGGTGAGTGGTTGGCTCCCATAATTATAGTGATGGTGAGTGGTCTGTTCCCATAATTATAGTGATGGTGTGTGGTCTGTTCCCATAATTAAAGTGATGGTGAGTGGTCTGTTCCCATAATTATAGTGATGTTGCGTGGTCTGTTCCCATAATTATAGTGATGGTGAGTGGTTTGTTCCCATAATTATAGTGATGGTGAGTGGTTTGTTCCCATAATTATAGTGATGGTGAGTGGTTCCCATAATTATAGTGATGAGTCTTTGGCTCCCATAATTAGCGATGGTGAATGGTCGGCTCCCATAATTAGTGATGATGCGTGGTCTGTTCCCATAATTATAGTGATGGTGAGTGGTCTGTTCCCATCAGTAGTGATGGTAAGTCTTCTGCTCCCATAATTATAGTGATGGTGAGTGGTTGGCTCCCATAATTAGTGATGATGCGTGGTCTGTTCCCATAATTATAGTGATGATGCGTGGTCTGTTCCCATAATTATAGTGATGATGCGTGGTCTGTTCCCATCAGTAGTGATGGTAAGTCTTCTGCTCCCATAATTATAGTGATGGTGAGTGGTTGGCTCCCATAATTATAGTGATGGTGTGTGGTCTGTTCCCATAATTATAGTGATGATGCGTGGTCTGTTCCCATCAGTAGTGATGGTGTCTTCTGCTCCCATAATTATAGTGATGGTGAGTGGTCTGTTCCCATAATTATAGTGATGGTGAGTGGTTGGCTCCCATAATTAGTGATGATGCGTGGTCTGTTCCCATAATTATAGTGATGATGCGTGGTCTGTTCCCATCAGTAGTGATGGTAAGTCTTCTGCTCCCATAATTATAGTGATGGTGAGTGGTTGGCTCCCATAATTATAGTGATGGTGTGTGGTCTGTTCCCATAATTATAGTGATGATGCGTGGTCTGTTCCCATCAGTAGTGATGGTGTCTTCTGCTCCCATAATTATAGTGATGGTGAGTGGTCTGTTCCCATAATTATAGTGATGGTGAGTGGTCTGTTCCCATAATTATAGTGATGGTGTGTGGTCTGTTCCCATAATTATAGTGATGGTGAGTGGTCTGTTCCCATAATTATAGTGATGGTGAGTGGTCTGTTCCCATCATTAGTGATGGTAAGTCTTCTGCTCCCATAATTATAGTGATGGTGAGTGGTCTGTTCCCATCAGTAGTGATGGTAAGTCTTCTGCTCCCATAATTATAGTGATGGTGAGTGGTTGGCTCCCATAATTATAGTGATGGTGAGTGGTCTGTTCCCATAATTATAGTGATGGTGTGTGGTCTGTTCCCATAATTATAGTGATGGTGAGTGGTCTGTTCCCATAATTATAGTGATGGTGAGTGGTCTGTTCCCATCAGTAGTGATGGTAAGTCTTCTGCTCCCATAATTATAGTGATGGTGAGTGGTTGGCTCCCATAATTATAGTGATGGTGAGTGGTCTGTTCCCATAATTATAGTGATGGTGTGTGGTCTGTTCCCATAATTATAGTGATGGTGAGTGGTCTGTTCCCATAATTATAGTGATGGTGAGTGGTCTGTTCCCATAATTATAGTGATGGTGAGTGGTCTGTTCCCATAATTATAGTGATGGTGAGTGGTTGGCTCCCATAATTATAGTGATGGTGAGTGGTCTGTTCCCATAATTATAGTGATGGTGTGTGGTCTGTTCCCATAATTATAGTGATGGTGAGTGGTCTGTTCCCATAATTATAGTGATGGTGAGTGGTCTGTTCCCATAATTATAGTGATGGTGAGTCTTCTGCTCCCATAATTATAGTGATGGTGAGTGGTCTGTTCTCATAATTATAGTGATGGTGAGTGGTCTGTTCCCATAATTATAGTGATGGTGAGTGGTCTGTTCCCATCATTAGTGATGGTGAGTGGTCTGTTCCCATAATTATAGTGATGGTGAGTGGTCTGTTCCCATAATTATAGTGATGGTGAGTGGTCTGTTCCCATAATTATAGTGATGGTGAGTGGTCTGTTCCCATCATTATAGTGATGGTGAGTGGTCTGTTCCCATAATTATAGTGATGGTGAGTGGTCTGTTCCCATAATTATAGTGATGGTGAGTGGTCTGTTCCCATCATTAGTGATTGTGAGTGGTCTGTTCCCATAATTATAGTGATGGTGTGTGGTCTGTTCCCATAATTATAGTGATGGTGAGTGGTCTGTTCCCATAATTATAGTGATGTTGCGTGGTCTGTTCCCATAATTATAGTGATGGTGAGTGGTCTGTTCCCATAATTATAGTGATGGTGAGTGGTCTGTTCCCATCATTATAGTGATGGTGAGTGGTCTGTTCCCATAATTATAGTGATGGTGAGTGGTCTGTTCCCATAATTATAGTGATGGTGAGTGGTCTGTTCCCATCATTAGTGATTGTGAGTGGTCTGTTCCCATAATTATAGTGATGGTGTGTGGTCTGTTCCCATAATTATAGTGATGGTGAGTGGTCTGTTCCCATAATTATAGTGATGTTGCGTGGTCTGTTCCCATCATTAGTGATGGTGAGTCTTCTGCTCCCATAATTATAGTGATGGTGAGTGGTCTGTTCTCATAATTATAGTGATGGTGAGTGGTCTGTTCCCATAATTATAGTGATTGTGAGTGGTCTGTTCCCATCATTAGTGATGGTGAGTGGTCTGTTCCCATAATTATAGTGATGGTGATTCTTCCGCTCCCATAATTAGTGATGGTAAATCTTCTGCTCCCATAATTATAGTGATGGTGAGTCTTTGGCTCCCATAATTATAGTGATGGTGAGTGGTTGGCTCGGAATCAAACCGAGGTCCTCTCGAAAACCGGACCAGTGCTCTGCCATCTGAGCTATCTGGGCATCCCTGACCGAGCATGCAAGTTTCCCACACATATGATTGCCACTCTCTATCCATCAATGCTTCCGGGGCACTCGCTGCCAACCTTAGGAGAACCAACGGCCTGAACATGAGAGGGTCTTCCTCCAATGGGGGGACAAATCCATATCCTCTATTATAAACACCACTGGGGGCGTAGGGAAGCAATTGGATTAATGAACAGGATTAAATAATTAAATTGATACATGTGGGAAAATTACATGCCCAGACCAGGAATGGAATCCAGGTCCTCTGGAAAACCAAGAAAGCTCTTCCCACCGATATCAATTTAATTTAATAATAATGACAATAAACTTGATCCCATAATGCCATGGCGATGATAAAGAAGAGCTGGTGGAGATGATGTTGATGTGTTGGGGGTATTTTGAGGGGGTTATGGTGTTGACGGCCCACGTTAATTAGGTGAATAAACGTGGAAAATAATTCGCCAACCCCGTGATTTATTCAAGCGCATGACCGCAATCTGCAAACATTGCCTCAATAAATTCATCGCGATGGAGTGATTCCAGGAAGATGAAACCCGCAAACGGCAAGGCCCTCCTGTACTGTCATCTAATTAATTGGGCGAGCTACTGTGGTGCATAAGGGAATGGGAAGGTTGTGCTTTGGTTTAAGATTGCTGCTGGCATTATCGTGAAAGAGTTGTGTGTTGAAGTTCACCTCGTTACCCAGTGGTGGATTTGGTGTGAAGATGTTGGTCCGTTGTTATATTATTTTGAAGTATTTCTTTTCTGCATGGAAGTCAGCAAACATTACTCCTGTCCACAAGGATGGTGTAGGAATAGTCCCCACCAACTATAGGCCAGTGAGCTTGATTCCAATTACGAAATCATGGAATCCATGATTGCTTCTGGTGTTGTCTTTTCTGTTTTCAAATAGCCTGACCATCAGTTTTGATTCCGTTCCAGTGACTCAACTCTGGATATGCTTATGCTCCTCTCTTAGCAATGATTTGAGGCCCTCAATTTAAAAAAAATAACTTAGGACCGTCTTCCACAACATATCTCGGGAATTCCACAGCCTGGCATCCTGATTTGATTCTCAAGCTGTCCTCATGTGGCATATAAGACCGCCTTCATTCTTGGATTCTTCCACCCAGTCAACTTGTTGCCATCTGACTTGCCTCTCCCAGTGGATGCTTGATTTCCATAAGACGGTGTCTTGAATTCAATATTGTTCCTCATCCACATAAACAAAAACCCTCTCCTCCTTTTTCCAGATGACTCCACATTGTCATAAATACCCCTTCCCCTTTGCTAAGCAAACAGCAGCTGCCTCTCTCTATCTCTACTCAGTGTCTCTCTGGAAGTTAAATGGAACTGGTGTGTTAAATGGAATATGAAAGATCTGTCTCACCCTATCACTCTGGAAGGATTATCAATTAACCCACGTATCAATTTCCTTGGTCCTCCACTGGAAGATATTTAACATCTTGAATATCTAGGCCTCACCATCACACGTGACCTTTCCTGGACCAACCACGTAGGAAAGTTGGTCTCCAAAGCCAACCTCAGACTGGGCAGTGGGCATCCCTTCGTCTTTCCAAATCTTTCCTTGGAAAAATCAGAACTACTCAGTCTACAAGGCCTTTGTATATTGCTCAATGGAGTACTGCTCTCCGATATTGGCTGCTGTCCCTGCATCACATCTGTCTCTCCTGAATTCTGTGGATCTTAAGTTAGAGTAGCAACGAGCTCACAAATAAAGCAAAATCACAGCAGCAGCATTTCTAGCTCACAGTACAAGGGTTGAAAAGTAAATAAATAAAGTATGAACAAATCCATTTTTCAAGTTGAAGTTGGTGTCTGTCCATGCACCGGCTGTCTCCCGTTTCCGTTCCCTCGGGCAAAAGGGGTCTTTGAGCCCCCTAGATCAAGAATTTAAATGACATTTAGTGCGAAATAATAGTTTCCTAAAACAAACATTTGTACATAAATTTGCCGAATAATAACGAAACCATGAATTAAAAACAAATACACTATAATTTACGAATCAGAAACTCGTGCACCTCGTACGTGTTGCAAAGTACGGAACGTACAGTGCGGTCCAATTGTCCAAAGTGTCATGGAATGCTCCAGACAAACAGCCTGAAACAGCATATATAACTAGAACGGCACTCAGTAGAGAGCATACCTCCGCCTGGTTGGCCATATCACTGAATGGTGAAGAATCACTTATAAAATTAAATAATTCTCATATCCGAATCCAGATTCAGATCTTCACCAAAATCTAATCGATTCTTTCTTGTCACACACATAACCTGTCCAACAGGTTTCGTCCAAATCCATCCATAACTTTTTGAGATATCCTGCTATCTATCGTTTTTGGCCCGATCTCCTTATGGTGAAGAATCACTTAAAGAATTAAATAATTCTCATATCCGAATCCATATTCAGATCGTCACCAAAAACGAATCGATTCTTCCTTGTCACACACATAGCCGGTCCACCAAGTTTCGTTCAAATCCGTCCATAACCTTTTGAGATATCCTGCTATGTATCGTTTTTGGCCCAATCTCCCAATGGTGAAGAATCACTTAAAGAATTAAATAATTCTCATATCCGAATCCATATTCAGATCTTCACCAAAAACGAATCGATTCTTCCTTGTCACACACACAACCGGTCCACCAAGTTTCGTCCAAATCCATCTATAACTTTTTGAGATATCCTGCTTTGTATCGTTTCTGGCCCCATCTCCCAATGGTGAAAAATCACTTAAATTTTTTTAGTAGCCGGATCCGAATCCGGATCTTCACCAAAATCTAATCATTTCGTCTTTGTCACATACGAGGATTATGTCACATATTATGTCACATATGTCACATAGATTTCGTCCGAATCCATCCACAACTTTGAGATATTTTGTTCACAAACAAACAGGGGTGAAAACATAACCTCCATCCACCTTTGATGGCGGAGGTAATAAAATGCACACAAGGACAAAATTATTATTTATCCGTGTCATTTACCTGAATATTTTACCGAGAAAAACAGATGGTCACTGTTATTTAGCCGTATGATCGAAAATAAAGGAGATAGCGGGACATTTTGACCGATCGAGTCAATTCGCACCCTCGACTGTTGAACACTATTTCTCCATAAGATTGGAAAAAAATACGTGAGAAGATGGTTAATAATTTTCTTAACGCACATTTCTGGTTAATAACCATTTTCTGTAAAGTTTGAAACTTCCGTTTTCAGCGGTAAATGTTGTTTTGATTCCCGCGAGAAAGCAAAATCAGCTTCTGGGTTTAAATGTAACGATGAGGAAATGAGGATGAGCCGATGAGGGGTTTCACTGTACTGTTTGAAAAAAATTACAGGAGAAGCTCGGGCCCCTCAACGGACCCCGGACCCCGATGCAGCGAGTTGTTAGGGTTAGTTCCACTGTTCTTCCATTGCTCTTCAACATTGCTTCCACTGTTCTCTGTCTTTTGACTTTTTAAACTTCCAAAATGCAGGCTGGTTGCACACTCACTTCTCCCATCGATAAAAGGCTGTTCTGTCTTGCTCTCCCCTCCAGGGCTTCAAGTAATCGGTGCACCGCCATCTGTTGTCATCGCCAATTCTGACCCATGATCTTTATTTCCCGCATTAACCTTTCCTAAACCAACCATCTTACTTGCTAGTTTCAGGGTTTCCTCCCCTTCTTCCTCCCCGCTTTTCCTGTTTGTTAATTCCCTTGATGATTGTCGCTTGCTCTTCCATGAGCTTGGCTCCTGTAAAGAAACCAAAATAATCTGTTTATCCTGTTCTATAGCATTGCCCTTCAAAAATACGGATTCACTTTCCTATAGGTATTTATTAAATTCCATCAGATTGTTGGAAATCCAAAATGAGCCTGGTGTTGGCTTAGCGGTTAGGGTGCAGGTTTGGGATCCTAGGATCCTGAGTTCGAATCCCAGTCGATCGCTGAATTAACGCCAGGGGGGTTGACGCAGCCTGTCATCCTTCCGAGGTCCACAAATTGAGCACCAGCTTGCTGGGATGAATGATCACGGTGTGTACCCCAATTTAGAATAGGTACACCGTATCCCTGCGCATCGTAAGAGGCGACTAAGGGTTGGCGTCAGGAAGGGCATCCGGCCATAAAAACATTGCCTCAAAAAGGGAACCATGAGGTCATGGGGCCCGCAAGGCTAACCCCCGCTTTAGCGGGAAAAAATGCCCTTAAAAACGATCATTCATTCATCAGTTTGTTGGAAATGTTGTGGCAATGCTGCATGTACATCCATTAATTATATCACACAATTGGCTGTCTGTTGTCTGTCACACAATTCCATATTGTTTGTTGAGGATGCAGTACTGTACACGAATTGTGGTTTGCGGCCACATCACCCGTGCGTGCGATTCCTCAGTTTGTGTGGTGCCTTAAAAGCCATTGAATGGTGGTGGCTGTCAATAGACAAGTAGATTTGAGCGTCGTTTCTATCAGCGCAGTTCCTCAAGCTCTCCACTGTTTGTTGAGGATGCAGTACTGTACACGAATTGTGGTTTGCGGCCACATCACCCATGCGTGCGATTCCTCAGTTTGTGTGGTGCCTTAAAAGCCATTGAATGGTGGTGGCTGTCAATAGACAAGTAGATTTGAGCGTCGTTTCTATCAGCACAGTTCCTCAAGCTCTTCACTGCATGAGTTCCATTGATGGCCAGTTAAATATGGGAAACTCAATCGCGTTGTTAGGGTAATGTGGAAAGTGCTACGGATTGAACACCGTCACATTTAGTAGTTGGGACATCATGTGCAAATCGTGCTGCAAATCAAGCCTTTTTGTGATGCTCACATTGTTGTGCTGCATAGAGCTTTATATGAGTTTGTGGCCTGTGTACCGTGTTGGAACGGTCATGCTTTTTGCTTCAAACAGCCTTATTGCTCCGGATTTTGTTGCGTAGTGTGAATGTAGTTGGGTGCAGACAAGTTAAAGAGGTGGGGGATGAAGGGGAGTCGAATCTCCATCTACTGAGCTTGTGGAAAAACAAAAAGCAGAATCAGAAAAGTAAAAATAATTAGTTCTCACTTCTTTGTCTGTGCAACTCGAATAATCTCCAAAACATGTCCAGTTTGATTGATGAGAGTCCGCTGTGTTACAATTTTGGATAAAAGTAACCTTGTAACATTGATTAATGTTTCTTCATTAACTGAAGCCATTACAGTCCAATCTGCTCCTTGTAGCAAAGATGACATGCAGAGGAGGATTGTTTTCCAATTCAAAAGTTTGGGGAATTCGTTCCAATTACAATTCCTTTATCAAATGCTCTCACACGCCTTTTTTCTTTTATTCGTATTGTGTTCAGAAAGCTCCTTCTCAAATTACAGTCACTGTAGTCTTACCTTCAAATCCCTCCCAGTGTAGTCCCTTGTGTATTGCAAAATAACTACCGTTTCATGAATCCATGCTTCCTCATCTTCTTCCTTCCTCTATTTTGTCTTTGGCTCCTCTTTTGAGTCACCAGTCTCTCTTCTCCTTCAGCTTCGTGCACACAAATTCTAATCACCAGATATTTTTCATCACTCTTGGTCCTTCTTCCATTTTTCGTTCCCTGCAACAGAAATATTATTAGTAATGCCTTTTAAAACAACAGTATGAGGATTTTTCTGGCAAAGAACAAACTATTTGAGCAAAAACGTAAACATTGCTAATGGTTTCTTTTTTGTTGTTGTTTGAACATTCTCTTCCTCTATTCCTATCCTTGTCACAGACCCCAAAGTTGGAAGTGATTTGCACGATTCCACGACAAAAGGAAACTGCAAGAAAGGGCCAAACTTGTCAGGCAGAAAGGGAAACTCATCGGCGGACATCGACGCTGCAGATGTGCTGCGCGTGCGTAGAAAATGCGACCTGAAGGCAAAGACTGCACGCTGTAAACAAGAAGCGCAAGAACGGAACCAAAGTGAGCCAAAACTGGATGAGAAAGGGCCACATCACCAGAAAAAAATAAGAAAGACCAATCAGTCACCCTCTCAGTCACTGAACCACCAGGTTCCTCATTCAACTACCTGTGATGAGTTGGACCTTCTGGCTGAAAATAGATTGAAAGAGCTGGCTCAAGCTGAAATCAGGGACGCCTCCGGTCACGGCGCTTCAGAGGTCACTGCAAATGTACGTGGTGATGTCAAAAAAAAATCTAAGGTGACAGATCGTCGGGATGTGGTAACACCAGAGAAGAAGGGGCGAAAACCCAAATATGAATGTGAAAGAAAGCGCAATTCAGCAAAGCAGAAAGCGCCAGAGAAAAGTAACCACGTGGACACGGCGATCAGATTGAAGAAGCGACAGAAGGAACGAAAAACAAATAATAAGAAAGGCAAACAGTTTCTACCACGTTTGATGAAGTCCTCCATGAAATCTGCAGCTGTGATTCGTAAGCAGATGTTCCATTGCCATGCAATCTCCGCAGTACTCGGTGAGAAGAACAGGACACTTGTTGATCGAGAAGGTAGTTCGAGTGAAGATTCTGATGAGTCTTTGCCGGCCTTTTTGTCTTTGGTGTCACAAATGGAGGGCCTCAAGGATCCTGATTTTGACGGAGGGACGCCAGAGGACAAGGACGATTCTTCGAACGTCAATGAAGAAAACGAAGCAGATGCGGAAGTGGCACATGATCCTAAAACGGAGACTTTTCGTGAGGTTGGTGAATTGTTTAAAGGTTTCACTGTCATGTTGCCTTCAAATAGGACCGCACGTTAATATAAACTGCATCATGGCAACTGTGGTCATTAGATTTGTGGGTTATTTATTTTAAAAAAAAAATGTTTTAGGTACAATTTTATCTGGCTTTCACTCTTCACAGCATAGAAATGTCCAAGAGGTTGTGGAAATCCTTGATTTTTGTCATTTTTATTTCTAGCGTTCAGTACACCAAGAGACCAGACTCGATGGCACGTCCATGTAAGGACCTAATTATTTGTGATCTGTGAAATTACAGGATAGCTCAGAGGGAGCAAACTCAAGTTTTCGTTTGTCTTGTCGCCGAGCAATTCTCAAAGTTGATAGTTGGCTGTGTCATCTATCTGGAACTCCTCGTTACCTCCTCCAGTTGGAAAAGGAAATTGATGTACATGTTTATTGAACATCTGAACATCACACACAGCACGGTTGTTGTTGTTCCTCTTCTTCTTCTTCTCTTTTTTTTAAACCAGCGTAAGTTCAGCACATCCCAGCTAGATTGCATGCCCATGTGACCGAAGCATGAATTGCAATGCGTTTCTCTCCGTTGCAATGTGCGTACTATCGTTATTTCCCCTCAAATACAATTGATCTTGTTCACAGACAGTTCAGCGATCACCCGCGACAAGCACCGACCTCGGAGATCGGCTGCGAACGGATCAAGATGCGGCGACACAGGGAAATGCTTTCCCGCACTTGAGCGCCACTTTCCCCAAACTAGTTGGCAAGCGCATTTCTCATCTTTATGAGGATGGCTCGACAGAGAGCTGGTACGAAGGTTTAGTGGTCGGTATTGAGCAAGAGAGCAAAAACCCCTTGGACACTGTCTACGCTGTGAAGTACGACTCTGAGCCCAATTGGAACTATGCGGTAGAACTCCTCGCCGATTATATGAAAGGCTGGGTCAAGCTTGTTTAAACTTGACTGGAACTTGACCCTCGGTCTGCCCACGTGCAGAACAAGTGCAAACCGATACAATGGGCCAACATCAAACCAAGACTGTCATGTCATCACCTGAACGATCGATGCGCGCATTTTCTTTTCACTTTATCACTAATTTATTGATGTTAATAAGCAAACGATTGTGCCCGTTTTGAGCAGACAGTTTTGTGGTTCCACTCTTCTCTTCTGTACCAGTGTGCCACCATGGTTGCCAGATGGTGATCAACATGCTGCCTTCGTGATGGCGACTGGTGGCTCCTCTGGTTGCCTCTTTATTATATTTTTTATTTTTCTAATTCGTGCAATCGGCTAATTGTGCTGCACATACCATCCTAAGTGCCTGTGGTGCTCGGAGGCAACAAGCTCGTGGGGATGAAAAACAAGCTGGGCCTTCCCTGCATCTCCGAGCTGCACCCGATGACGTCCCTTTGAGGACCATACTAACCCCACTGGAACATGAAAGTGCCATTTAATTGGCCACCATTACCGTACTATTTCTGGCTTTAATGCATTTTCATTTATGCTACAGTCTTAATCAGTCAATAGTGTACATACATATATATATATATATTTTTTTTTTTTTTACGTTTTTTGGAAAATGTTTGCCATCAATGTTGATAGAAGCTTCCGTCTGCCTTAGTAATATTTTACTATCCATGAGGTTAAGTAGTTATTTGTGTTCCTATTGAAAACGTTACAACTCTCGCTAGTTGAGATGCCTCTCCGATTATTTTATTCTGGAACCACATTGCGGTACCTTCTCTCATACCTGTTGACTTGTACGCTCAAGTGCATTTCGTCGGTTCTTTTTACAAACCGATATAGAGTTGTTTCGTACTGTTCTGTTGCAAGGACCACACGGTTGAACTATTTGCTGCAAATGAGATGCACTTTTGGTATTTTGAAATTAAATACAGGAGCCTGGTCTAAAATAGTTATTTACTTTTACTTCTTTCTCCCAAATCTTGTCCCGGCTGTCCGATTTTATCCTAAACTGTCAAGGTGCTTTAAATGTGACTTTGGTGGGTTTTTTTTTTGTCTTCTCCTTCAAAAAGTATAAACAAAGGCGCATTCATAAATTATAGTAGCAACAGATGGACAATTATGGTGTAAAAATGGAAACGTTTGACACGGAAAGCACAGACAGGTTTAAGAGCAAATGTGAAAAAACATAACCCATTGTGGATTTAAAAAGACAAGATTGGACAGCCATAGATCAGAGGTGATCCTATTGGCAAATGACATGGCAGAAGGGGAAATGAGCAAGTCCATAACTTAGGCGGAGGAAGTATGACAGGATGTGGTTTGGTTATCATGTGACACCTGATTGAGAATCACTGGGACGAATGATTGAGAGAATGGGGGGGGGGGGGGGGGGTGGACACTAACTGATGGACAATGTAAGTGGTGCTACAATATTCATAGATTGGTGGGGTGAAAGGGCGAGGTACTCTATCCCCTCCATTCCACTTTTTCAGGAAAACGTTTTATAGTTGTACCTTAATTCAACAATTATACTTTAAGTTCAAGAAGACATTTTAACATCTTCTTTTTTTTTTTTCCAGATGATTTGACCAGCGATATCCAATTATTGCTCCACACACTGGGAGCCATCCATTTTTCAACTGTTCTTAGGACAAGTGAACCCAAGCCCTTTTCCTTTTTCAAAATCTGAGCTGCCTTTGCCAACAATTTTGCCTCCACCACATGCAGGAGGCCTGCCCTTCGGTTGTTGTTGTTGTTGTTGTTTTTTAATGTTGAAGGCTCCAGTCGCGGACTATATCGTCCTCACCGAAGCCAGACCTTAAATAAACGAACTGCATAACGATAAATAAAAGAGAGACAATATAAAGGTGAGCAGTGAAAATGAGTAAGAAAAGCGAATGATGTTTGTTTGTAAGAAAGAGAGATTGAAGCTAGGCCGGTCGCTGTAGTTTGAATGAGACAAAGTAAAACCAGCAATCCAGACAAGGAGAGTGTAAAATGGTTCCGGGCACCACTTTCCCTCTCCTAAGTCCGAACCGTAGTACGACATTGGGTGGTTGTTGTCTACAACTACCTAAAAAACCGGTCCAACCAGATGGGTGTTTTTTTTAGGAGACGCCATCTCCTTACTGGATGTTGGCTCCCGAAGGGAGTTCATCCGCCCTTTAACAGGTATTGTTTTTAGTCCTGCAAGGTGTCACAGTCACCCTCGCCACTGGCAAGCCAATGAGGGTAGTCGGTTTAGTCGCCGACTACCTGACCGTGCAGCTGGTAGCACTTTAAATATGGTACGTGCTGCTTCATTGCTTGAAAAGTATAGGGCACGGGCAATCTCCATCAGTTGGCATCGATGTGGAGGAGGAAATTCATCTGGAGGAAATGCCCTGCTGAGTACGGTGAGAAAAGCAGCGCCATTGTTATGACGTCGCTGGTACCTAGAGTATCCCAGCAAGTGACGGCACTTCACCCCAAACTTGTGTGTGTGTGTGTGTGTGTGTGTGTGTGTGTGTGTGTGTGTGTGTGTGTGTGTGTGTGTGTGTGTGTGTGTGTGTGTGTGTGTGTGTGTGTGTGTGTGTGTGTGTGTGTGTGTGTGTGTGTGTGTGTGTGTGTGTGTGTGTGTGTGTGTGTGTGTGTCAGATCTATTACGAGCCTTAGCTCATATGTTTAAAAAAATGCTTTGCATAACCATGTAAAAGTTAGTGCTAAGTAAGGAATGAGCCTGACTTACCTTAAAAGGTGTGTTGGAAAAACTGAGATCATAACAGGTTACATGTGATCATGAGATCCAAAAATGAGATGATTGCATGTTACCCAGAGAGGGTAAAGAAAGGTGGTGTGAGATGGGAGGGGGCAGGAAGGATGGGAAAACAATACTTCCATGAGCCTTGACAAGTCTCTCTCTGTTGTGGGCAGCACAAGGTTGCTGGTTGCATCATTGGCTGAGGGCAGAGCAGGATCTCTGACAGAATGCCCCCTGGTGGTTATGGCAGTGATTTGGAATTTGTTCAGGGTGCTGGAAGTTGCTCTACTTCTCGTTGCAAAGGATACCGTGGGATGTTTAACGTCCACCAACTCATGCCGGCAGACAGGACTCCCGTTTAACATCCATCCGAGGGACACACACTGATGAATCGCTCTACCTGTGAACACAAGGTTGACAGTTCATAGCTGGGATCGACCTAACCCAGACCAGACAGCTCAGAGGCAAGTGTGTGTGTACCTCTAGACCATCCTGTCAGCCATCTTAACAAGTTATTTGTGGGGTATCAGCTGGAGGATCGTTCATCTGAAGCGTGCCATATTATACCATGCCAACATGTCTGCGCAACGAAGGTGAGTGTGCGTACCTCTCTAGGCCATCATATTGGTACTTCTTCACGAGTTTTCTTTCTCACACTGGTGGCTAATTCCCAACCTCTCTCTCCCTGAAGTAAAGCAAAATGCACATGCTTCCAATATCCACTGGATCCGTATGTGACTTGCACACCTATGAATGAGATGTAGGTGTCCTGTAATAATTTGTGCCTCCAATTCTGGCCATTATGGGCTTTTCAAAGCATGACTTGCAGGTGTAAATATATTTCGTTTTGTCTCGTATCCCACAGTGTGCACTCTTAGGAACTATGGAGGGAGAAGCACCACCACTGGGGGATGTCTAATAGCAGCAGCACAGCAACAACCGACGCGCACGAAACATCCCATGCCCCCTGCTGGAAGGAACATTCGCAAGACAAGGGAGTGCAGGCCCAGTGGAGAGCAAAGCTTCAATGGAGCTGGTGCTCAACACTCCTCGCAGTATTTGTCTGCTCACCAAGAGTGCTACAATTGCCACCACATCATGGTCACACAAGCAATGCAATGCTTAAAACCAGCTCTATCCACGGCATGGTGCTCTAAAACAAATAAGTCAAGAATGAAGAACTAGTCTTGCTGGTGAAGGGTAGTGGCGATCTGTATTGGCAGGGAGGTAGAGCAATGGATGAAAACCACGGGACGTTGATTGAGGTATAACTAGAACGGTACTTGGTAAAGAGCATACCTCTGCCAGGTTGAACAGTTTGCGTTTTGTATCCCACGAATAGGCTGGATCTGGATTCGGACCTGAACCAAAAATCTAATTGGCTTGTTCTTGTCACCTAACCAACTCTTCCACCAAGTTTTGTCCACAACCACAACATTTTGTCCACAACAACCACAGCTTTGTCCACAACCATAATATGTCCACAACGTTTTGAGATATCATGCTGTATATCGTTTTTTGTCCCATCTCTCAATGGTGAATATTCACTTAGAAAATTCTTAGTTCCAAATGTGAAACGGATCTTCACCAAAACCTCATGAATTCGTCTGTGTAACATTCCCAACCTCTCTACCAAATTTCATCCAAGTCCTTTCTTATTTTGTGATATCCTGTTCACAAACAAGAAAGACGCAGTGTAGACTGGAGAGCAGGATGCTATGCACCCCCACCCCTCACCCCCAAACAAAGTTGATATGGATACTTATTCTTGTCCATTTCATTAATATTAAAATTAACAATATAAAAAATATTTTGACCTCAAAAATAGTTGGTTTCCCCAATTCAGTGATGAACTGTGCCAATGCTGTTTAATTCTCAAGTCAATCGGATGAATTTAAAAAATTTGTACACAAGATCGAGGCTAAACCGACTACCTTCAACTGCCTTGACCAGAGCTAACATGAATCACAAAAAAAACGGACACATAAAACAATAAAGAGATCGGGAGACAAGATAGGGAGAGAGAGAGGGAAGCACACAAGCACAACAGTAGAGAACAGGGACATCGGGAGATCTGTGGGAGGGAGAGGGCTTGGGGGGAGGAGGCATGGGAGGGGGGGAGGAGGTATGGGAGGGTGGGAGCAGGAGGGGTAGGGGGAGGATGGGAGAGGCATAAAACACATGGACACTGCGAGGACTTCCAGGAAAGAAGTTGGCATTTCAAAAAAGTGGATCTGGGGTGAATTAACGGGGGTAGAAAAGATCAAGGTTTTGGATGGGGGAAGATAAGAGATGGTGGTGAACAGCTGTTCTAAAGACCTGGAGGGAGGAGTGGGATTGAAGGGAGTGGGGGAGTTTGTTCCAGAGGTAGGGGTAAAGAGGAATGAAAGAGTGAAGGTGAGCAGAGAGTCTCGATTTTGGCAATTGCATCAGAAGAGGGTTGCTGGCAGATCTTGTACGACCTGCAGGAATATTTGGGGGACATAGCACAGATAGAGCTGGGGGAGCTGGCTGGATTGGAGTCAGTAGAAGACAGAAAGACCACCAACCTGCCTGCAGTGAGTGAGTGAAAGGCCCTCACAATCAGCTTCATCGCGGGAGATTCCAATGATTCTGAAAGCGTTGGTTTCAACAGTGTGAAGCCGAGCTCGGTGTGAGGCAGGAGCATAAGCCCATAGGGGAGAGCAGTATTCCATTGAGCTGCAGATGAAAGCCTTGTATGTGGTGAGGACCTAAGGTGTGCCAAGGAAGGACTTCGCACGACAGAGGATGCCCAGTCGGTGACTGGCTTTGGAGGCCAGCTTGGAAATGTGCTTTTCCCAGGAAAGATCATGGCAGATAGTGAGACCCAATAGCTTGAGTGACAGAACTTCTTGGAGAGGATTGTTGAGAAAGTAGATGGGAGGGTTGTCCACTGTCCAGTCGGTCTTTTCGGAGAGACATAGTAAGAGTGTGAGATTTGTCAGGATTGAAAGACATGTTCCACTTGTTTGACCAGTCTGTGATTTTGTCCAGGACTCCAGAGAGTGAGGAGGCTGCAGACTGCCGATCTGAGGGATGAGGTATGGAGCGGGAGAGAGTGGAGTCATCAGCAAAGAGATAGAGAGGATTTTTCAGAGAGTCGGAGAGATCAATGATGAAGACCAGAAAAAGCACAGGGCCCAGAACACTACCTTGGGGATCTCCAGCCTGAACAGGAAGGGGAGATGAGAGAAATCCTTTCAGGGCCACACGTTGACTACGACCAGAGAGAAAGTCAGCAAGCCATGCGTGGAGATTTCCATGTATACCATAGGAGGAGAGTTTGGTGAGCAGAGCGGGGTGCCAGACCATATTGAAGGCATGTGATATGTCAAGGGAGACAGCTCTGATTTCCTGTTTGACATTGAGGACCTCCATCCATTGTTGAGACAGGAGAAGCAGCATGTCCAGAGGAGAATGACCTGGTCTGAAACCAAATTTATGATCAGAGATCAAGCCATTGGAGAAGAGGAAGGATTTGATATCCGAAGCAATGATGGATTCCATGACTTTGCTGATAATTGGGAGCAGTCTGATTGGTCTGTCGTTGCAAGGATCTGTTTTTGCACCTTTTTGTGTAAAGCGGTAATGTTGGCTGATTTCCAAGCTGATGGCAGATGACCTTGAGAAGAGAATAGAGAGAGGGTGTGAAAGAGCGTCAGAGCAGGATTTTAGGACCCTTGGGCTGATGCCGTCTGGTCCAGTTGCAGAATCAGAGTCGAGGTTTGACAGAAACTTCTCCACCTTGTCAGGAGAGAAGGACACAGAGTCCAGGAGCAGCTGGATTGGTGGGTGCAGAAAGAGATGGGTTTGGGACACAATATTTTGAGGCAAACACAGAGTTAAGGCATTCGGCTTTGTCACGTGCAGTGTCAACTCTGGAGCCATTTGAGGTAAGGGAGGGGATGGAGGGGGAACAAACACCATAGACAGATTTGACCAGACACCACCAGGGTTTGGAGGAAGGAGACAGGTTTGAGAGTTGTCTTGAGAGTAGAGAGATCGTGCCTCCTGGCTTTTTGAGGGTGGACACACACTTGTTCTGAGATTGGTGGAAGGAACTGAGATTGCCTTCAGTTGGATTAGCCTTCCAAGAGGCAAAGGCAAGTTGTTTCAGGACAACTACCTCACCACAAGATTTGATTTGGAGGGGAGGGGATTCAGGAGGGGAGGGATGAGGGGGGAGTTTTGGAGGGGAGAGGTGAGGAGGTAGTTTTGAAGGGGAGGCTGAGGGGGGGGGGGTTGAAGGGGAGGGGTGAGGGGGAGATTTTAAGGGGTGGAGCAGGGGGGTTTGGGGGTTGGGGAGAGGAGGGAGTTTAGGAGGGGAGGGGTGACGGGGGAGTTTAGGAGGGGAGGGGCAAGGGGGGAGAATTGAAAGGGAGGAGTGAGGAGGGAGTTTAGGAGGTGGGGTGTGAGGGGGTAGTTTAGAAAGTGGATGATTCATGAAAAACGAACATTTATTACAAACTGGGTTTATTGTGATTTTCAAGTCAGAGATCCGTTTAAAAACGATAGAGGAGGGGTGGAATGAAGGTGAGTTTCGAGAATGTAGAAAGGAAGGACTGAAAGAGATTGAATTTTTTTTGAAGTGGAATGAATTGAAGACGAAATTGAAAAAAGCCTTTTAAATAGGAAGAAAAACAGTGTGTTGTAATAAACCACTGAATAAAACACTGCAGGGGAAAGTTTAAACATATTTAAATAATATTTAAACAAAACCATGAAAAGTAATCTGGGAAAAAGTCTAAGTGAGGACGTGGATTTGAGAAAGAAGGAGAAAGGGTTGAATGAGTGTGGAGGAAACTATTGTTGGAAAGGCTGGAGAGGTGGAAGAAAAAGGAGATAAAAGAGGCGGGGCACAAGGCGAGACAAGGGGGCAAGAGAACAAGCACATGTCCGCGAGGAGAGAAGGAAATAATAAAGTAATTTTTTTTTTTTTTGTATTTAAAACGTTAGACAAATAAGGTAAGATGATCGTGGGAGGTAGGGGGAGAAAAGACAATCAAAGAAACAAGCAAATACAGCGAAGGAAAGAACTTGTATTCACAAAATACCGAACATGAAAGACATGTTCCACATGATAGACCATGAAAGAGCCTAGATAGACCAGGCCGCACATGAGGTGCGAACAAAAAACGACTAATTACACACAAGTTTGCAATAATTACAAAACCAAAACCAACTAGACACACAATAACACATACGCAATAAAATAACCAGTGGAAATTTGACAAAGACAAAAATGGGAAAATACTTAAACTTTGATGCCGTGGAGAGATCGAAGTAAGTTTCCTCGCTCGAGGGACCGGAACCGGAAGAAAATTGACGATTATTCAGATGAAAATTGATGGTTTTAGAAGTTTGACCTTCAGTTGACCTTTGACATTAAAAAATGTTGCCCCTCCCCCCTAATTCAGTGACTGAATATGCAAATGCTGTTCAACTTTCAAATCGATCAGATGAAAAATAACGATTTTAGAAATTTTAACTCAAGATGACCTTTGACCTCAAAATGTTTGAGGGGGGGGGGGCATTGAATATAAGGATCTGGGTCTTCTTCCTTATGACCAACTCTACAATCTGGTGAAGTTTCATGAAGATCGGTTTAAAATTGTGACCTGTAGGCAATTAACAAACAGACAGACAGAGAATAATGCACAAGTAACCAACCAACATATTTGAAAAATCTTCGATTTTGCAAGTAACAAACAGACACACCGTGGCGAAAACATAACCTCCATCCACCTTCGGTGGCGGAGGTAACAACGGCGTAGCCGGGCTTGGATCTGATGAGTGGAGGATCTGATCCCCCTGTCGTGTCCAGATCCTCAGCTCTGATTGTGGGAGGTTTGTGAAGGACATGCATACATATACCGGACAGACAGACAAATGCTGTACCAGACGGCATTGCCCTACGGGATACGCGGTAAAAATAAAATCACACAGGCATGTGATATGTAGAATACTGGAATACTGGATTGTAGAATACAATCACATAGAATACTGGATTTTGGCGAACTTGACAAACGGTGCCATGTTGTCACCCAACTGTTCATGTGCGATGTAGCATTATAATTATTGTCACGTCTACCCTGTAGTGAAGACCTCAGGGTGACGGATGGCCAAAATGAGCTTTAACTCCTTATACCCCAAAATATGGCGGTGTTATCTCTTTGGTACGCCTTACAAAAATGATACCGAGGCCCTTACCTGCACAGACGGACGCGACGGGGGTTTATCCAAACCCATGAGCAAATAAACGTACAAGACAGGCACGACAAAGAAATGCAATAAATAATGGGTTTAATGAGAATAATGCAGGCAATAAAAATGAATGCACGGTAAACTAAAATTCCTCAATGAGGGACCCTCCATACGGACTCATATACAGACACAGGGAGAAATAAAATAAAAGAGAATGGCGTGGTGAGTTGGCCGATACTCAGCCTGCTCCAACGAGGACAAGTGAGGATGGTCCCTGAGTCTTCGCGATGGAGCGCACAAGATGGTGTGTGTCACCACACGGCATCCTGATGAAGCGGCGGCAACCCGTCCTCCTCCTCCGGTGGTTCCACGCTCCACAAAGCTCCCCTCACGATACCGACTCTATCCCGAACCGCTCTTGCCCAGCCTTTTCTTTCACAAGCACACCCGAGCCAGGAAAATGCAACCGCCAGAGGGAGAGCAATATGTGACCGTCCGCCACGCAGCCAGCACCAGAGAGAGAGAAAATGGTGGGACGTTCGCTTTTTCTTCCTCCGTTCTCGAAGGTTCCTCTGACGTCACACTCGCTCCAATCACCACGCGATTCAATCACCCCATCACTCCTCAACCAATCCTCATTCAGAGTGTGACCTCACGGCCATTCTTGACGCCCATTGAGAATGTCGGGCTGTGCGGGGTCGTAATGTCTGGATACTGTCGGCGATTATGGTGGCTGTAATTATGTGCGATTGCATGGCTGGCCGAGTGAGTGTTATAGGAACACAGAAAAATGACAAGGGCAATTACACACTGGGGATTATTCTTAAGCCCTAACTAATTAGCATAGCTCCACCCCTTGTATGGAGACACAGGACATTCGGCCCAACGGGGTCCCTACTTAGTTACATGAAGGTGGGCTTCTTCTTCTTCACATCATCGGAGCATTTGAAACCTACACAATTCTATCTGGACAAAGGTAGTTCGTTACCTACCCCCACACACATAACAATACTATTGGAACGTACCTTTAAGACTCATACAGACCTTTGATTTTAGACCATTTAAACCCTCAGATCCTTTAGTTTAGACCCCTTAGGGAGGGAGCGAGTCCTTCTAGTATGGAGATGACAACCAATGATAAACCCACATTGCATTATGACATTTAAATTATGGGTGAGCGTTGAATTTCCAGTATAACCCTTCTTGCAAGCCTACTTGTTTTACTTTGATTTGAAGGAATTGGAGAGGCTTGTAACATGAGTATTGGTCTTGATTCAAGTCCGGGACATCATCATGGTTGGTTGGACAAACACCTGGGAATGTCAGCGCTCAAGGAATTTGTTTTTTTATGTTGTTTTATAATGTCATTGCTCCGAGTAATTAGCTACCATTCTCCCTCCCCTCTCGTTTGTGGTTTATTTGTTTATCGAGTACAGGCATGATGGGTTAAATGGCCTCCTTCTGTTTCAAATTTCCATGTGTACCCCTTTGTGTATTCTATAATATACTCAAAGGCAAAAGTTATTGTGACACACAAACAACAAACAGAATCAGTGTTAAACTTTTACTGCCGCGAATGAAATGTTATTACATGGAAAGACAAATGTTTCAAGGTATGGTAACGATCAACAGTCCATAAGAACAGTGCACCTGGCATATGCAAATGAGCCACAACACAAGAGGGGGTTCACAAGCAAGTTCACACAGTCAGTAGCGAGTGTGTCCACCTTGTGCATTGATGCAGGCCTGGCACCTTCGCCTCATTGAGGCCACTAAACGTCGATGAAAGTCCTTGGGAAGATCATTCCATATCCGAGGAAGGACTTGGTGGAGTTCCTGCAGCGTTTTTGGAGGATTCGGATGACGTCATAAACGTCGCTCCATTTCATCCCAGACGTGTTCAATGGGTGACAAATCAGGGGATCTTGCAGGCCAGGGTAACACATTAACATTGTTCTGATTAAGATACTGCTGTACAACTCGAGCAACGTGTGGTCTGGCATTATCGTGTTGAAACGTCACTCTAGGGCCGTTCTGTTGCAAAAACGGTAAAGCGGCCATTTGCAAAATCTCGTCTCGGTACCTCACAGCATTCAAGTTCCCCTCAATCAGAATCATTGGCGTTCTTGCTGCAGCTGTTATCCCACCCCAGATCATAACGCCCCCACCTCCAAAACGATCCCCTTCCAGAACACATGGCCTGATGTAACGTTCACCTGTGCACCTGTAGACACGTGTCCTACCGTCAGCTCGGTGAAGCTGTGCCAAATGGTGTTTCTATGGACGTTGAATCGACGAGCAACATCACGCTGCGAGGTACCAGACTGAAGCATACCTATAGCTCTCCATCTGTCATTTTCCCCGAGGCGTGGCATGTCGAACTTATTCCAAAACGATGAATAGAGGTGTTTTTCTGACTTCTGCACTTCTTAAGACTGCATTGAGTGGAAATGATAAGCGTCTGGTTGTCTGGCCTTTTAAAGTGAACATTGCTGGCCATTTTTCTCGAATATGTCATGCTTCTTGCAAATTTCATGCAATTCGAACAACAACTGCTTGGTTGCGTTTCTTCGACCATTTTAACACACTCTTTCTCTGGTTCAAATCCAAAAATTCATTCACAAGATTACCAATGAAAAAATTCCATGTCACAATAACTTTTGCCTCTGAGTATAGTATGGGTGTGTGTATGTGTCTCCTCCATAACTCCAAAACCATGAAACCGAGCCACCTAAAACTTTGCATGCCTACTAAGAGACATCCAAGGGAGCGCATGAATGAAAACTGGGTATTTGGGTACATTTAAACACCACTTTTGAAGATAATTAACAGGGTGCTCATGAAAAAAGCAAGAAAAAGCTTACCCCTTAGTCAGCCTGCTTTCACCTCGCATGGGGATATTAAGTCACCATTTTGTTTTGGCCTGCTCAAAACTGCCTTACCATGGAATCACGATGACTCTCAGTCTATAATTAAAGTATATAATCAAAATCTGTATTCGGATTTGAGGATCAGATCTCGTGGACGAAACAAGAAGTGAAATCTGGAGCAAAATCGGAAAATTTAAAGAAATTTGTGATTCCTACAACTAAGGGTATTTATTTAAGCAAGGCTGTCATCCCTCCTTCTCCATACTTGTGAAAATGTGAAATTGCCAAAGCATTAAACTTAACTTCTTCCTCTGTTCAAAAATTATATTGAGTGAAGAAAAGATTAAGGAATGTGTCAAAAGTGTAACTTCATCGAGTGCAACGAGGGTAATTAACCAGCGGGATCACCGCGAAGGCTCCTGCGGCCGTGCCTACGTTCTCTGTGGGGAAATCTCAGAGTTATGAAGGCAAAATTAATTAAATTGTAGATTGAATGGAGAGAACAATTAACATAACGGGAGGATTATAATGAGTGAAGCAACTAGACAAGTGAACTAAGAGTTCAAGAGAGAGTTGCAAAATATTGTAATAATGTTCTAATTAATTTATTCTTTCAAAAATTTCCACTCATATTTGAGGCGTTTTTGAGACACCTCCTCCTTGCTCTCTCTCTCCCCCTTCCTAACTCCCCTCTTCACTTCCCCCCTCATTGCTCTATGACCCCTTCTCTGCCCCCCCCCCTCCCCTATCTCTCTCTCCTCTCTCTTTCTCTCCCCCTCCCACTCTCTCTCTCAATCCCACCCCCTCCTCTCACTCCCTGCCTTCCGTCGTGTATAGCAATGTATGGTCAGGCACCGCTCCCCCTTCCTTCCTCGCTCCTCCTTCCTTCCTCACTCCTCCTTCCTTCCTTCCTCACTACTCCTTCCTTCCTCACTACTCATTCCTTCCTCACTACTCCTTCCTTCCTCACTACTCCTTCCTTCCTCACTCCTCCTTCCTTCCTCACTCCTCCTTCCTTCCTCACTCCTTCCCTCTTCGTCATCTCTCTCCTTCCTCTCCCCCACCTCTCTCCTTCCTCTCCCCCACCCTCCCTCCCTCCCTCTCCCCCACCTCTCTCCTTCCTCTCCCCCACCCCTCCCTCCCTCTCCCCCACCCCTCCCTCCCTCTCCCCCACCTCTCTCTTTCACTCCCCTCTTTCCCTCACCCCCCTCTCTTAGTATTCCCATCAGCGAAGCAAAAGGTGGTATTTGCTAGCATTGAATAAGTCGATGTCAGCTATTGTACAATGAGTGTACTGTACTTCTGTAAATGTTGAAATTCAAAAATGAAAAGATTAACAAAAAGTAGTCTGGTTAAGAGTGAGTTACTTTTGTTTAGGGTGAGTTTAAAAAGCCCGGTAGAATAAACCGATCCCTCAGGCCAAATCCTGTTCAGGTCTTGCAGGTCGACATAGTGTGATGACAATTTTTTCCAGGTTTTCTTTTAACGGTTAGAATGTTGTTTTTTCCAATGCAGATGATGATTTACCATCGTAATGCAAAAGAGGGCGCTAACAACACACTGTTCATGCTCCAAGATCGTGATGCCTCTTGATGCTGTGGAACCCAAGTTCGAATCCCGTATACCATGTATTGTGTGTTTGTCCATTGTTTACCACTGTCCTTGTATAGCGCCACGTTGCTGTTTTGGATAAGCCTCCATGATGGACACCAGTGACTGCGTACACTGTGGGTCCGACGTGTGCATGTGCCATTGAGGAGCACCATGAGCTCGTGAGAGGCCACACAAACAAGTGGCCGTACAGAGTCTGTGGACATTTAGATACATTTATATTTACCACCGCAATTGAAGGAAGGTGGATCTGGAAGTTATGTTTTTATCCCTGCCTGTCTATCTGTCTGTCTGTCTCTGAAAAGGCTATCTCAAACGATTTATGATTTATTTATTTGTGATTTATGAAACGATATGGACGGATTTGGATGAAATTTAGTGGAGAGTTTGAGTATGTGACACGGACAACATGATTAGATTTTGGTGAAGATCCGAATCCGGATCTGGGTCCGAGAATTTTTTAAGTGGTTCTTCACTTCAGTGGCACTTCAAAAAACGATATATAGCACGATATCTCAAAAAATTGTGGACAAATTCGGACAAACCTTGCTGGACAAGTTGTGTGTGTGACAACCACTGGCAAGGAAGAACGGATTCAATTTTGGTGAAGATTGAAATCCGGATACAATTTTTTTTTACCGACGCCAGAGGAAGAGGGCATTGCATTGAGAGCGTTTGTCTGTCTCTTTGTCCGCACAGAATAAATATGATTTTCTCTGCAATTGTTGGTCCGATTGACAGGAAATTTTCACCATATGTGCAACTCCACCCGTATAATTTTTTTATTGATAATTATGACGTCATCGGTCACGTTGTATGGGCGCCACCTTAGAAAAATCGAAAAAAATTGCACTTCTATATCTCCGAAAGCACTGAAAAGAAAAAATTGATACTTTGCTCATTGTAAAGAACTCTCCATGGGGAATAACATATATTGATGATGATGTCATAGGTGCCTCCATTATGACGTCATAATTCGACAAGTACAACATTTCATCTGATCAAGATGAAATTTATTGAGCGCCATCTCGGGATAAATTAAAGAAAAAATAATGACGTCACTGGTCACGTGGGGTTGGTCGCCATATTTGTTTTAACACAAAAGCCTTTAAAAACACTAAAAACACGTCCTGGCGAGGGTCTGCAATCTCTGATTGCTCTTTCTTGCTAAATATTTTAAGTGATTCTTCGCCATTGAGTGACATGGCCAATATAGCACGATATATACAGTGCATTCAGAAAGTATTCAGACCCCTTCACTTTTTTCACATTTTATGTTGCAGCCTTATGCTGAAATCGTTTAAATTCATTTTTTCCCTCATCAATCTCCACCCAATACCCCATAATGACAAAGAGAAAACAGGATTTTAGAAAGTTTTGCAAATTTATTAAAAATAAAAAACTGAAATATCACATTGACATAAGTATTCAGACCCTTTGCTATGACACTTTAAATTTAGCTCAGGTGCCTCCCATTTCTCTTGATCATCTTTGAGATGTTTCTACACCTTGATTGGAGTCGACCTGTGGTAAATTCAATTGATTGGACATGATTTGGCAAGGCACACACCTGTCTATATAAGGCCTCACAGCTGACAATGCATATCAGAGCAAAAACCAAGCCATGAGGTCGAAGGAACTGCCTGCAGAGCTCAGAGACAGGATTGTGTCGAGGCACAGATCTGGGGAAGCCTACAAAAAAATTTCTGCTGCATTGAAGGTTCCCAAGAGCACAGTGGCCTCCATAATTCTTAAATGGAAGAAGTTTGGAACAACCAGGACTCTTCCTCGAGCTGGCCGCCCTGCCAAACTGAGCAATCGGGGGAGAACGGCCTTGGTAAGAGAGGCGACCTGCGTTTGAAAGGGCAGACTATGCTGCATTGATATACCATCTGTCGACATCAGTTGGCAGATGTTGAAGATCCCATGGTGTCCTTCGCGAAGAGTGGACGAGTTATCACAAATTTTCCCAAACAAATCCCAAATTCCTGCCCTAACCTGCAGGAGGCAATGCATCAGCGGCATGGCTACACCCCAGGCAGGATGATGCAACCTGCAGTCACCTGCTGCAAACTGAGAAACCAGACTACCTCAAAGGAAACAACCAGACTTCCTCTAAGGAAGGAACCACACTTCCTCGAAGGAAGAAACCAGACCTCCTCTAAGGAAGGAACCAGACCTCCTCTAAGGAAGGAACCAGACCTCCTCTAAGGAAGGAACCAGACCTCCTCTAAGGAAGGAACCAGACCTCCTCTAAGGAAGGAACCAGACTTCCTCAAAGGAAGGAACCAGACCTCCTCTGAAGAAAGAACCAGACTTCCTCAAAGGAAGGAACCAGACCTCCAAAGAAAGAACCAGACTTCCTCAAAGGAAGGAACCAGACCTCCTCTAAGGAAGGAACCAGACCTCCTCTAAGGAAGGAACTAGACCTCCTCGAAGGAAGGAACCAGACCTCCTCTAAGGACGGAACCAGACTTCCTCTAAGGAAAGAACCACACTTCCTCGAAGGAAGGAACCACACTTCCTCGAAGGAAGAAACCAGACTTCCTCGAAGGAAGAAACCAGACCTCCTCGAAGGAAGAAACCAGACTACCTCTAAAGAAGGAACGATACTTCCTCTAAAGAAAGAACCAGACTTCTTCAAAGGAAGGAACCAGACCTCCTCTAAAGAAAGAACCAGACTTCCTCAAAGGAAGGAACCAGACCTCCTCTAAGGAAGGAACCAGACTTCCTCAAAGGAAGGAACCAGACCTCCTCTAAAGAAAGAACCAGACTTCCTCTAAGGAAGGAACCAGACCTCCTCAAAGGAAGGAACCAGCCTCCTCTAAGGAAGGAACCAGACCTCCTCTGAGGAAGGAACCAGACCTCCAAAGAAAGAACCAGACTTCCTCAAAGGAAGGAACCAGACCTCCTCTAAGGAAGGAACCAGACCTCCTCTAAGGAAGGAACTAGACCTCCTCGAAGGAAGGAACCAGACCTCCTCTAAGGAAGGAACCAGACTTCCTCTAAGGAAAGAACCACACTTCCTCGAAGGAAAGAACCATACTTCCTCTAAGGAAGGAACCACACTTCCTCGAAGGAAGAAACCAGACTTCCTCGAAGGAAGAAACCAGACCTCCTCGAAGGAAGAAACCAGACTACCTCTAAAGAAGGAACGATACTTCCTCTAAAGAAAGAACCAGACTTCTTCAAAGGAAGGAACCAGACCTCCTCTAAAGAAAGAACCAGACTTCCTCAAAGGAAGGAACTAGACCTCCTCAAAGGAAGGAACCAGACCTCCTCTAAGGAAGGAACCAGACCTCCTCTGAGGAAGGAACCAGACCTCCTCTAAGGAAGGAACCAGACCTCCTCTAAGGAAGGAACCAGACCTCCTCAAAGGAAGGAACCAGACCTCCTCTAAGGAAGGAACCAGACCTCCTCTGAGGAAGGAACCAGACCTCCAAAGAAAGAACCAGACTTCCTCAAAGGAAGGAACCAGACCTCCTCTAAGGAAGGAACCAGACTTCCTCAAAGGAAGGAACCAGACCTCCTCTGAAGAAAGAACCAGACTTCCTCAAAGGAAGGAACCAGACCTCCAAAGAAAGAACCAGACTTCCTCAAAGGAAGGAACCAGACCTCCTCTAAGGAAGGAACCAGACCTCCTCTAAGGAAGGAACCAGACTTCCTCTAAGGAAAGAACCACACTTCCTCGAAGGAAAGAACCATACTTCCTCTAAGGAAGGAACCACACTTCCTCGAAGGAAGAAACCAGACTTCCTCGAAGGAAGAAACCAGACCTCCTCGAAGGAAGAAACCAGACTACCTCTAAAGAAGGAACGATACTTCCTCTAAAGAAAGAACCAGACTTCTTCAAAGGAAGGAACCAGACCTCCTCTAAAGAAAGAACCAGACTTCCTCAAAGGAAGGAACCAGACCTTCTCTAAGGAAGGAACCAGACTTCCTCAAAGGAAGGAACCAGACCTCCTCTAAAGAAAGAACCAGACTTCCTCTAAGGAAGGAACCAGACCTCCTCAAAGGAAGGAACCAGACCTCCTCTAAGGAAGGAACCAGACCTCCTCTGAGGAAGGAACCAGACCTCCTCTAAGGAAGGAACCAGACCTCCTCTAAGGAAGGAACCAGACCTCCTCTAAGGAAGGAACTATACTTCCTCTAAGGGAGGAAGGTCAATGGCTGTGTTTGTCTGACGTCAAGTCCTCTTATGCTGCAGTCCAGTTATTGAATATTTTAAATTGTAAATTGGTTACATTTCTTTGAAATAAATTTGTGATGTGAATAATTCAATTGTTTTTATAAACTGTAACTCAGTGTAGTACTGTAACTTGTGTAGTATTTAGTGTGAATAACATTTTAAGGGTAGTTCAATTTTCTCGACTGGTCCTGGTTATTTCGCTTTTACAGATTGACTCAGGTCAGCTAAGAGAGACTTCAGAGAGAGAAATTAGGAAAAGGCAGACAGGAAACAGGTAGAGTAAAGCTGGAGGCGACAGGCGGACATATTGGGAAACAGTCGAGCATTATATGAAAAGGACCGACAAGATTAGATAAAGTAGGAAAGATCACAGGGAGGTCACATGTTTGGCCGAAAGCGAGATGGCTGCACAAGAAATTGCTGGATAACTGGAGGGAAGAGTGCCGTTGGGTAAATAATGGAAAAGATGCAAAAAAGTAAGTTTTTCAATAATTGAACTTTTTACTTTGAGCTTCAGTATGTTATGGATTTGAAATCAGTGAAACATGGCAAAATATTAAGTGAACACTAATCCATTACTTATTTGTTGATGTAACACAGAGTACAAAAAAGGTAAATAAATAATTAAAATAGCATGTCAGCTGTCACCATGAAATCAAGATGGAGTCCTTGGAACAGACCGATCTCACGAAAAGATTCCTTTTGAGTCCAAATAACACTTCGCACAAGTCCGTCAATTATCTCATATTCTTCATGGATTTCTCTGACAGTCCTAACTTTAGCCTTGGTGGATCCTGGCCATAACATAATTCGGATCAGTTGGACCTGCAAACCAAAAAGGAGAAGCATTCTAAACTACATCAGAAAATCAGCTTTTTAAAATATTTTTCTCTATATACGGGTTTAGCCTAATGGATTAACTAAATGACAAATGGCAGCCGACTAACAAAGAAGGAAAGGAAGACAACACAACTAGAACAGCCACTCTTCGACATCACGACGTCGACCGATATGCCTCCGCCCACATTATTACATTATTATCATGCTTGTACCAAGTTTGCTTTAAATCCATACAGCTGGGAAAGTTATCAAGTTATCACATTTCTACCTGACATGACCTCTGACCTTTAACCTCTTGACCCCTACATTTAATCAATTCATGTTTACATCATCATACATACCTGTACCAAGTTTTAATTTTAATCCCTTCAACTGTTCACAAGTTATCACAATTTTCGCTCTTTCACGAGCCTCGATCTTGTATACAAAAAAAAGAAGAAGAAAAAAGACCTCGAACCTTTGACCTCGAGACCCCAAAATCTAATCAGTTAATCTTTACATCATTATACCTATGTGTACCAAGTTTGAATTAGATCACTTCAGCCGTTCTCAAGTTATAGACCTATTATGGACTTTGACCTTTGACATCTTGACCCCAAAATCTAATCAGTTCATCTTTACATCATTCTACATAAGTGTGCCAAATTTGGTCAGAATCCCATCACTGGTTCACAAGTTATTGCGGTAACAGGATTTTTACCTAACATGACCTCTGACCTTTGGCATTTGACCTCGTGACCCCAAAATCGAATCACTTCATCTTTACGTCATTATACATACTTGCACCAAATTTGACTAAGATCCCTTCCGCCATTCTCAAGTTATCGCAGTAACTAAAACCTATCACGGACGGACAGACAGACGGACAACCGGAAAACATAATGCCTCCGGCGACTTCGTCAACGGAGGCATAAACACTAGTAACAATAGCCCGGAGAGGAAGAGAATGTGGAGGAATCGGCATGTGCAGAAGAGATTGCGGATGTGGATGCTTGACCGCATTTGCAGCGATGAGAGGCGCAATTGAAAGACTGTAGTAGGAAAGATGTGCCAATGGACACACAATGGGAGAGGATTAAAGCAGGTAGTGGACCTGCCTGGACTTTGGGAGTGTGAGCAGGTGAAGATATTCCTTTCGGTACGGTATCTTGACAGGATCATTTTAGATGAAGAATAATGTCGGTCCGAAGATGCTCCCTTATGGAACCCCAGCCTGAAGGGAAAGTTCATGTGAGAGGACACCATCAAGGGTCACCTGCTGCTTCCACTCATGGAGGTAATCCGATAACCACTTGAGCAGGAGACCCTGAAAACCAAAGGAATACAACAGAAATCAATGCTGGATTCCAGACAATGTCAAAGGCTGAATCGATACCCAGAGAGATGGATGGCCCTACCCTTTTGCTTGTGGTTCGGGGCATCCATCCATCCAAATCTCGGTCAGAATGAATAACATATCCAAGGTGGAGTGGCTAGGTAGGTCAGAAGCCAAACTGGTTGTGAAAGTATGGATTAGTGAGTTAGAGAAGAGAGAGAGAGTGTTTGAGATCATCCACAATGATGGGCTCGATTACTTTGCTTATGAGTAATAGGCAAACTAAGGAATACCATTCGGCTCAAAATCAGGCTTGACTCGTCAAGAAATACCGTATAGTAACTTCCACGAGATTGTAATTTTGAAATATCTAGGTGGTTCAAGGTTAACCATTGCCGAAAACTTGCAATGTTGTCATGGCAAAATCTAGCAACTCCTGCGTATGAAGCTGCGCGTGCTATATCCAAACTGAAAACATTGTGATTCTAGTGAGAAAAAATCCGCATGCACAGATTTATCTGTACACTTGAGTGATTAATCTCCTCCTTCTCTTCTCTTTTTTCTCTTCTCTGTCAATCCACCCCCATGTGTTCAGTTGGAATGGGTGTGGTGTCATGGCAGCCACGCATGCTGTGTTGTTGTAGCTCTTTTTTCCCCCTTTTCCAATTGTCGACTGTGCGCCCATATGCCACCATCTAATAACTGGTTGTTTGTCCACGTGTAATAATATTTTATCATTTTCCTTGTGTAGGTTTGCTTTTGGTACTTTGTAATTGTCCATTCGGCTCAAAATTGTCCTCTTTCCACAATCTTCCCAGTCATTCTCCTTCTTTCCTTCCATTTCCCCTCCCCTCCTCATCTTTCCTCCTCTTCTCTTCTAGACAGCTTCGAGCAGAGTGTGCTTTAAGTGCTCTCAGACTCTAGGCCAATAGGCCATCCTCCAAGCCCAATCTCAAAGTAAAGGTGAACTAAAAAAAAAATTGATACATGGTTTGTTGGAAGTGATTTTTGTTGTGTTTTTTGTAATAATAGTCTTAAGTGTTATAAGTCTCTGTATCTCTCTCTGTATCTCTCTCTGTCTGTCTGTCTCTCTCTCTCTCTCTCTGTCTGTCTCTCTCTCTGTCTCTGTTTGTCTCTCTCTGTCTGTCTCTCTCTCTCTCTGTCTGTCTCTGTCTGTCTCAATCGGTCTCTCTCTCTGTCTCTCTCTCTCTGTCTCACTCTCTGTCTCACTCTCCCTCTCTCTCTGTCGCCACCTGTCGGCTGTCGGTGCGTTGGGTGCGGTGTCATGGCGTCTGCTCGTGTTTTGGCCTTGTAGCTCCGTGCTCGTGGTTTGTATCTTTACCCTCCCCTTACCTCTTCTCACCTTTGTGCCGTCTTTTGTGTATCCCCCCTTCCACGTTATCATCCCTCACCCCCCTCTTGAGAGTGAGAAAGTGAGAGAGCACACGTGGTGAGACCGGTAAAGGTTCCCCCTTAGGGCGGTTCCCTCTTCGGTTTTTTTCGCTTCGTGTTACAAATCATAATACTTTTCCGTTTCTTTTTTCGTAAATATTTTTATTTTTCGTTTGTTTACTGGAGCTTTTTGGCTTCATTAACCCTTTATACATTTATCCTTTGTTTAAACGTGGAAACGATGGCGGATAGCTCTCGTTACTCGTCTCTTGAAGCGCTAACCTGGAAGCATGGGTTAGTTTGTTCACCTCCGTCGGGAATCGACATCGAGGCCATTATCCTTGCCGTCGGAGAGCTAATCGGTTTGGATAATGTAAAAGCGGCTTCTCGCATGAATAAACGTGTGGTAATCTTTGTTTCCACAGTAGCCTACCAATGGTTGCTCAAATAGTCGAGCACGGACTTTTCTTTGCTCCCGACGTGTTTGTTCAGGTTTGTCCACTCGACACGCCGGCAGTTCGGGTTTCTCTCTCTAACGCTCCTCCGTTCCTTAAGAACAAAGACCTGGTTACTGAACTAAACAAACTTGGTTCTGTCATCTCTTCAGTTACTATGGTTCCTGTACGATGGAAAAATAACCGTTTAAAACACATCATATCCTTTCGTCGTTTTGTTTATATGATTTTATCGCGTGGTGTAACCTCTTTAAATGCGGTATTGCCCTTCAAGGTCGAAGGTCACACTTATCGGGTCTTTGTCTCCACAGAGTCTCTAGTTTGTTTTGAGTGCGGTCAATATGGTCATTTAAAAGACTCGTGCCCGAAAAAGTCCACAGATAGAGTCACTAGCCTGGATGGTGATGAACAGCAGGGCTCTACTGAGATCATTGTCGATGATGTAAACAGTATGGATGGTGCTGATGCAAACCCCATTGTAGACAAACAGAGAACCAGGAAAAGAACCCTCCCACCTTCTAGCGACCTCAACGAGCCTGATAATAAGGTCTTGGCCGGTCCTCCAACCTTCGCTCAAGTGGTTAGTGAAGGTAATGGTGGAGCGCAACCTCCTCCTCAGCAGTTGCCCCCAGTTGAGGTAATCCCTCAGCCTCCTCTGCCTTCAGAATATTCTGAGGGTAATGTGATAAATGCTGAAAATTTATGTGTTGACTAGACAGAACCTGAGTCTCTCTGGTGTTCTGAGGCTAAACCTTCATGTGAGGTTGAGCCTCCATGTGTGTCCCCTGCTGAAGCTTGTGTTGATTGTGCCACCCCTCCCTCTGTGGGGAGTGGTGAGTGTGTAGGAACTAGTGATCCGTCTGTGATCGAATCCCCCATTGAAGCAGCTGAGCCTTGTCAAGCTCATGGTCAGCAGGGTGATAGTGCTGAAGTCTCAGCTTGTCGCGTTGATGAGCCCGTTGCTTCGGCAATGGACTCTCAATACAACGATTGTGACTCTGATGGAGGTTCTTCCGTTGCCTCACTGAGTGATGGTGAGGCCGACTTCTCATCGGAGCATGTCTCTGGAGACTCTGTCCCTCCTGCTGAAATCATATTTCCTACAAAAAACTTACCGTAAAAGGCGCGTGAAAATTTGCGATTTATTCGTTGACACTCATGCCTTCATTATTGGGGCTCAGGAAGTTGTACAACAATCTGCGGCCCTTCATATTTCTGATCAATCACTGAGAAGACTGAAGAGGCAAGTATCGTGCTCTGCACGTCGTCTTTCTTGTTTGCGTGTTTGTTTGTCGCGCTACTCATCCTACAGGTCTGGGTCGCGATTACATCCAGATTTGCTACATACGATCAGAATGACCCCAATTACTCCATAGGGGTGTATTTATATTTGCTGGTGGTCTGGGGAGTGAGGGGGGGGGGGGGAGGGGAGAACAAGGAGGGGAGACAATAATTTCTGTGCAAATGTGTATCGTGTAACGCCACCTTCAGGTGGGAGCGGGTATTACAAGTCACCACCCTTTCAGAATCCCTGTCCCCACGTTTTCCAGTGCATTGAGGTGTTTTGAGTTCTAAGCAGTAGGCATGTTTTTGCTTCATGTACGTAATTCGGGTTATTTCTTTTTTTCGGGTGTGATTGAGGTTGCTGTGATTGAGGTATTGAGGTAGGATTGATTAGTCAGATTAGGAGAGTATCTGGCTGTCTGCCGACATTCACATACAGTGAACAGACCTTTCTTTGTGCACATCACTCATTTGCGAAGATTAAAATTCATAATTCAATAATTAATCATTGATGGGCATACATACCTGATTGGGTGTCCCTCAGAAGAAACAGTCTCGACTTCTTTAACGGCCACAATTATTCCCAGGACGTTCCACATTGAATGATCTGGTTATATGTGTAAACCATTTAAACACAAGATGAGGTTATACTGACGAGTCTCATGTACATATGTTCAAGTAGTACACTAGATGTGAGAAGTAAATTTAAAATTTAATTTTGTTGGGAACAAAGCAAAAAATGGCCACTGTGTGAAGTTGACAAATAAAAATTGAGTCAAACAGTTTTTCAGAACATACTTTGCAACAAATGAATCCCTATATCTTAATTCCTTGATAGCTTGTACTCCACTATGTTTACAAGTTACAAGTAAATGTGGGACATGACACAAGCTGAAACATAACACTATGGTTACTTGAGACTTGCCTTCAAACACTTGAGACATGCACGAGTACCTTGTTGGCGCGACTTGTTGACGTGACTTGAGACTTGCGCGACTCTGGTTCGCCAACATTTCACTAAAAACTGGTCTTTCTGGTGACGCTACACTGCGGTTATTTACCTGTACGTTGGTATTTTTAGCCAACATATTTCAACTGAAGTTTTATTTGTTTTATTTTGCACTTGCAAATACCACCCATGGGAATAATAAGATAGGGGGCGAGAGAGAGAGAGAGACAGAGATAGAGATAGAGAGAGATAGAGAGAGAGAGAGAGAGAGAGAGAGAGAGAGAGAGAGAGAGAGAGAGAGAGAGATAGAGATAGAGATAGAGAGAGAGATAGACAGAGAGAGAGAGAGAGAGACTTTGACTTTTACATCCTTCTATTGTAAAAATATCAAAAAGTATATATTTTTTAAAGTATAAATAAAAACATTTCACAAATCATTTCACAAATCAAAAGTAAACAACAAGCAAAACCATTTTAAAGAGAGCATTTACATAAAGACCATTAATACATCAAGAAAATAAATAAATAAATAATAAAGTGTTTTGTTCCTCAAAAAATTCATATTATGTTCAACGAGTGATCAATCTGTGATCAACACACCATTTTGCACAGAGCAAAGCACATTATTTAATGCCCCTATACTTTTAAAGATCAGTACTTTATCCATAGACGTATTAGTCAGGTTCACTATGTTAACAAATATAATTTCGTTCAAAATTTTGGTAGATTAGCAAAACTATACATTTTTGGAATATTCAGAACATGAGGAATCCAAAAATTAATGTTTACATTTGCGTAGACACCTTTGCGAAAATGACACTCAGGACAGTGATGAAGATAGTCAGGTTCACTATGTTAACAAATATAATTTCTTTCAAAATTTTGGGATTAGCAAACCTGTACATTTTTGGAATCTTCAGAGCATGGAGAATCTGAAAATCAATGTTGGCATTTGCACAGACACCTGCATGGCCGCCATTTTGGATTTTGAAAATGGCCGCCATAAAATAGTACATATTTTGCGCGATCTCGGCTTCTAGTCAACCTAGAGACTTAATTAAATATGCTAATCCTATGTTTTTTGGGTCAAGGAATCCAATAAAGGCCTCAAAATAGTGCTCAGGATTATAGAAAAGCAACAAACAAAGGTAATTGAAAACCATTGTCTTTATATTTGTGATATAACTGTATTACATAATACATGATATTGCAAGTCCTTTGAAGTTATAGGTATGGGTTTATAAAGCAAGAAAGCAGCCTTGTTAGTATCAGATTGAACTATAAATCCTATACACAGGATCTACGAGGTCTATACCGTTCAGGAATATGCTTTTACAGATCTTCATCACTGTCCTGAATGTCATTTTCGCAAAGCTGTCTATGCAAATGTAAACATTACTTTTTGGATTCCTCATACTCTGAATATTCCAAAAATGTATAGTTTTGCTAATCTACCAAAATTTTGAACGAAAAAACAGAGTGAACCTGACTATATAGAAACAAAATTCCATTTTAATACGGGCAAATACAAGTCCTTTAAAACAGGCCAGAAGATTTATCTGCACATCTTAAAGGATTTTCAATTTGCATTTTTCTCATGCGATATATTCATTTCTTTGCCGTGGCAATGAGAAAGTTCACTAGAACCACTTCTATTGGGTGTGTGTTGAAGACAAAGCCAAAAGTAAAAAGAATTCAAGGTAGAGTTTAAAGAAAACGTAGTGCACATTTCATGGAGCAAAACAAATAAAGGAATCAAGCGTGCACATTCAACATAAGCATGTGACAAGGTCTCAAGAGCACCACAGAAGGGACAATGGTCAGATATTTCAGGAGAAAAAACATGTAAGAGCTTATTGGTGGGTAATATCCAATGTGCCAACCTCCACGACAGGTCGGCAGTTTTCTTCGGAATAAGTACATGACCACTGTGTGAAGTGGTCATGTACTTATTCTGGTGATTAAGCTTTCCAGGCTTTCCAGTTAGGTTGGAAGGGGTATTCTGTTGGCAAGCAATTGTGCCACTTCCTCAACTGCCATGTTCCTAAGAAGGGCCGGATTGCTTTGACGCAGGCCTGGTATATTATGCGATTTTCCAGACCTGTAGATCCAAAACGTATTTTTGGTAAATATTTTATTATTGTACCAGAATTCATTACACTCGCATCAGAGATGCCCCAGGGCCAACCACAAAGAGGCAAGTCAGGTCATTCCTCGGCTTAGCGGGATACTACCGGAAGTTTATTGCAAACTACACGGAGGAAGTTGTGCCCCTCACTGACCTTACCAAAAAGGGGAAACCCAACAAGATTCCCTGGGATGTACCGCAACAGAAGGCCTTTCAGAGGATCAAAACCTTTCTGTGCCAATCACCTATCCTGCGGATGCCGGACTTTGACAGGCCATTCGTTGTACAGTTGGATGCATCGGACATCAGTGTAGGAGCAGTGTTGATGCAGGAGCATGAGGTCAGAATTTTTCCCATCATGTATGCCAGAAATAATCCCTGGTGTTGGGCTAGCGGCTAGGGTGCCGGCTTAGGATAACCTAGGATCCTGGGTTCGAATCCCGGTCAATCGCTGAATTAACGCCAGGGGGGTTGACTCAGCCTGTTCATCCTTCCGAGGTCGGCAAATTGAGTACCAGCTCACTGGTAATTCCCTGCTTGTCGTTAAAGGCGGCAAAAAGGGTTGGCGTCAGGAAGGGCATCCGGCCGTAAAACATTGCTTCAAAAAGGGGACGGAAAAACAACAACAACCACAGTTCCCGAAAAAGGCCAACCCCCGCTTGCGGGGAAAAATGGCCTCTAAAGGTGGTTTTTTTTATGCCAGAAATAAGCTTTTACCCAGAGAAAGGAACTACTCGGCGATAGAGCACTGAGTGTCTTGCTACGGTATCGTGTTTGCCATTAAGAAGTTTCAGAACTACGCCTATGGGCAGGAGTTCATTATCCAAACTGACCATCAACCCCTGTCTTACATTCAGAAGTGCAAGATTGACAGCACGAGGATAATGCGTTGGGCATTGTTTCTCCAGAACGATCGGTTCCATATCCAAAACATTAAGGAATCTGCGAACGTGGGGGCTGATTGTATGGGTAGACTATAAACTGTGTCTAGCAGAGCTGTTGTTTAAACTGAGTGCTTTAAAAATATGTGATTTGCAATCAATGTTTTTTCTAAGGTGCGGCTCATTTCTCTCGCTATTAAAAATGCATCTCTCGCTATACATGATCGGTGCCAGTTAAAATGTGACTAGATATACAGTGGTATATATAGAGTCAGTGTGAGAGAAAGCGGTCGATCGAGAAAGTATGATGAAGGCAAAGCAACGACTGCATAAGATGTAGTTATGCATATGGTAGATTGATCGTTGGTGAAAGAGGATTGTTTAAAGCGTTCACGGTAAACTGCGTGGATCATACCGATGGCGTGTATTCACCATTATGGCGGTTTAACATCTCTTTGCCCAAACCAGACAAGTAGGTCAAAACTGGAACAAATCAAAACAAATTTATAGTAAAACTGATTATAAGCAACAAGATACTTACAATGCCTCGTCACAGCGGGTAGGCCGCACCCAAATAGGCCAGCTCTCACTCTGTCTTGCCTTTCTTCACAACACCACCTGCCTGGGACATGGCGAGTGGATCAAAAAGGGGGCACAAGTTCATTGTTGATGTTTAGCAGGGCAGATATGTTTGAATAACATAAATGTTTACATGATAAAAGAAAAGTTCCAAAACCAAATTGTTTTAAGACTTCGGACAAGTATTCATGAGAAACATAAATCAAAAGCCATCTCCAGATCGAAGAAAACAAGGCCAATACTTTCATGATAAATGTCACAAACATCAATCAAATTACAAATAACAGAAATATGTCATGGATATTACGACCAGGAACACGGTTTGATCAATGCTTACAATGTCTTCTAGGAAGGGTGAAAAGCACAAATAGTAGAGGACCTGGCTTAGACATGTATGCACATAATTAGGAGAGGATAACTCAACTGTTATAGGCTAATATGACCCCAAGGAACAACTTGGGATGTGTGCCAAAATCTCTATCCGGGACGAAAAGCCCGAAAATGACCACGCCCTTTTTAAAATGACCACGCCCTTTTTCATCAGAAGTGCTACTTCCGACATAGCTCTATCTTCTATACCGTTGGAGCTACAGATTTTCTGAGGTGCTCAAAATGTTCAGAATGGCCATGTTTAGGGGGATCATAGAAGAGTGTAAAATTTCTAATTTGATATTTTACGAGAAAATGGCTAAAAACCGTTAGGTCAACTTATTACCATACAACTACCTACATACTGGAATTGCCATATATTTATAACAGTTGAGTTATCCTCTCCTAATTATGTGCATACATGTCTAAGCCAGGTCCTCTACTAATTAATATAATCATTCAATTATAAACTAACAAGACTGCTTCATAGCACCAGTGCTACAAGATCCGGAGAGAGTGAAACAGTGAGAGAACGACTTATCCATCCAGTGTCACAGAGATAATATCTCACTGAAGTACAGCGAAATGGTAAGACAAGCTTTAATTTATTTACCTAGTCTTGTATCCTTTGTCAGTCAGTCCTTTCATTACTGGAACACATACGTTTCCGACCTGTTCCCAATAGTCAGGGATCTGACCAATTCTCTGCGCTCTGGAGACTGGATTCTCTACCTCAGTGCTATGGAGAGGGCAACGTCACTGTTCTTCTTTTTTGGGAGAACAAACTACTGTCGATGGACACCACTATTCCTGCAGGACTGCTATCAACTGAAAGATAAGTTCCCACTCCTCTACAACTCCTACATGAACGGTGGATTTGTCGTGAACACCACCAAGAAAGGTAGTGGAGTGCCCTTTGACCAGGCGCTAGAGCAGTGCTACAACCGGCCTGCCAAAGTGAGTGGGGGGATAAATGGGGTCACCAGGAAGAAGGACGCAGTAGCTCTGGGGAATCATCAAGCATAAAAAAGACCAGTACGTTGACCTCCTGAAGATGAAGGATGATGTCGAAGGAGAACTCTCACTTCACCACGACTTCAACCCGAGTGCTGCAACTAAGATAGTTGGGATGGTGCAAGACATAGAGGAGTATCTCCTGAAGGTATGCAGTCCTCTACAAGACCAGGTAGCGCTGAAGAATGTTCTCACTGGAGAAATTGTGACCAACGTAAACGTAGACAAGTTGTTGTGCTGTATCAATGAGGGCAGCGCTGCTTGTGCTAAATTTATCGATGATCGACTCAGAAATAGGTCGATATCGATACACTCAACTATTAGCAAAATCAAGTTTACATCCCCGAAGATCACCTTGAATTTGGCTCCCACAGCAGACATCAAAGATGAGACAATCAAAGCTCTCATGTTTATTGAGTATGGGTGTCACCGGGGGTTCACTGTTGAGGAGATACTCCAGCATGAGATCACCAACTCTGCGTTCTTCTTGATTGACAAAGATGGTTACTTGAGGAAGAGTGCCAAATCACAACTTGGGACTGAGCTGCTGAAGTTGTGCCCATTAATAGATTTTAAAAAACGGCCAGAATCCTCCCCACAAACCCACGCCATCGTTATCGACTTCATGGCCTTGGTGAGAAAGGTCCCCTTAAAGAAGCTTGATCCGCCCGTCAAGACATTCCATGACTTTGCTATTGCTTTGACATCTATGGTCACCAAAGCTGGGCACAACTGTGATGAGATCCACATCGTTTTCGACACTTACAGAGAGGACAGCATCAAGAATGGAGAGAGGGGGAGAAGAGGAAAGTCAAAAGAAATGGTTGTCCTTGATGTGATATCACCGAACCAAAATGTTCCAGTGGTATTAGAGAACTTTTGGTCGTCTTCCATCAGCAAAACTGCTTTCCAGGCATTCTATGTTGAGTGGCTCACCACCAATTACCAAGGCACCAAACCTCTATACCTTGGTATATCACCACAGGCATGGATGGTGTCAGCTGGGTGTGCTTCTCCATTCCCTCGGCTCAACTGCACACACGAGGAAGCTGATGACAGGATGATGTTCCATGTGCAGGACATTCTAAGTCACCGGTCAGGACCTACATCCATGACGCTGTCATCAGGTGACACAGATGTCTTTGTGTGCCTGTTATACCACATCACAGTCAATTGGAGACATCTTGGCCTCCAAGAGCTCTGGCTCGTCCGCAACTCGGGAGTGAAAAGATCAATATTGCCACTCCACGATATCTGCATAGCGCTGGGAGACGAGCTCACAAAGTGTCTCCCAGCACTCCATGCGCTGACTGGGTGCGATACAACCAGCAAGATATCAACTAAACTTGCAGCCCTGAACGCTGTCCGCCAACCAGGAAATTCCTCTCTGATCCTGAATTTCGACTGTCCACAGCTAACAGAAAGCACAATGCAGATGGCGGAGACATTCTTGGTCAAGTGCCTCAAACCATCAACAGACCTGAAGACATTTGACGACCTGCGTCTCGCTGCATTTGATAGCAATGCCCTCAAGCTGGACTTTGAGAGAACCACTTGCACCTCAACTAATGCAAGGAAACATATCCATAGAGGCTATCACCAACAGCAGCTGTGGGTCCAAGCCCCATTTAGAGACGCCACCTTGATTATGAATGCCGAGTCTTATGGTTTTGTAAGAAGGGGCAGTTTATTAGTCCCTGAGATTGTGATCTCAAAACCCGAAGGCCTGCCAGATCCCTGCACGTGTGGCAAATGTGCTCGCAAGAATGGGTGTCCCTGCAGGGTAGCTGGGATCAAGTGTTGCAAGTACTGCAAATGCAAGGGAGGTGATTGTTGTAAAAACCCTATCACTGAATGAACGCTGCTCATCATCCTCATACCTGGACTCTGTTGTGTTACTCTTCATGTTCCTGACCCTGGTTTACATGACACATAAACAGTACTAATGTGGTGTTAAAAGTTGTATTGTTCGCTGTTGGACAATTTCCCTGCTGATCTTTGAAACATTTAAGCTCTCGAGATACTGCTGCCTACTAAAGTAATAAGTTTTGTTTTTTATTTTTTATTTTAAGTTCACATTCCATTGATAATAGTATGTAATGATTGAAAATAGTATTTCTTTATATTAACCAAATGCTTGCTTTCTTTCTTTTTTAAAAATCCCTTGTATTGTTCAAATTCCAAATTGTCAGTTCAACTCTAGTAGATGACACAAATGTTCTAACTTTGCTCTAAGTCCGGAAAGTTTAAGTTCATAAATATATGGCAATTCCAGTGTGTAGGTAGTTGTATGGTAATAAGTTGACCTAACGGTTTTTAGCCATTTTCTTTTAAAATATCAAATTAGAAATTTTACACTCTTCTATGATCCCCCTAAACATGGCCATTCTGAACATTTTGAGCACCTCAGAAAATCTGTAGCTCCAACGGTTTCGAAGATACAGCTGTCAGAAGTAGCACTTCTGATGAAAAAGGGCGTGGTCATTTTGAAAAGGGCGTGGTCATTTTTGGGCTTTTCGTCCCGGATAGAGATTTTGGCACACATCCCAAGTTGTTCCTTGGGGTCATATTAGCCTATAACCGTTGAGTTATCCTCTCCTAAATTATGTGCATACATATCTAAGCCAGGTCCTAGACTAAAAGCAATAGCTTTGGAAAATGTCTTTTAATCAGTACATAGTAATGATACTGGCCACCACTGGGAAATGAGTAAAGGATCGTCTTTCTTGGGAAGCAAGGTAAGTAGTGCTCTTCTGCAGCTCAATGGAAGTTCATGCTTCTCAAGGCTCTCCTGGAAGACTGAGAGCAGTTTAGAGCCAATTATGTCTCAAAAGATTCAAAAAATTATGTCGGCATCCATCAAGGCCAAGTGATTTTCCTTTGCCAAGGCTCTTTAGTGCAATGGGGAGTTCCTTAAGTGTGAGTGGTTTCTCCAGGTTCTGTCTTTGCGCTGGAGTTAATGTGGAAATACCATCAAACAAGTGAAAGACACCATTTAAATCAACCTCTGTTGTTTAATAAAGGTTGGAGAAAAAGAGTCTAGCTTCCCTCTTGATTCCTTCAGGGTGAGTGATGACAGAATTGTTGGGGCATTTTAGAGCAGTAATTTGGGAGTGAGGAACCTTAGATCCAAAATCAAAGAAGAATCGGGTTGGTGTGTCCAAAAGGTTGAGATGCTGAAAATGCAATCTTGTTAATGCACCTTGGGTTTAATTCTCAATTATTGTATTAAGGAAAGCTTTCTTTTCCTTCAGTCAGTTATTGTTGGGGGGGAGGGGAAGGGGGGGAAAGGAGGGTAAGGGGGTTGGCACAATCCTCTACTTTGGGCCTTTACATTGTCCCACCACAAAAAACAATCTGTAAACTGTTGTTTTTATGCCTCTGCCTACGAAGTCGGCGGAGGCATTATGTTTTCGGGTTGTCCGTCCGTACAGGCTAAACCTCGTTTTTCTCAGCAACCATATGTCTGATTGAGACGAAACTTTCAGGGTAGGAGTGGCACCCATGCAGAATGTTTTATAATAATTGTGACATCATAGGTCATGTGATATGGCAGCCATCTTGGATTAAAAGCAAATAATTAAAAACTTCTTTCTCAGAAACCGCTGAATGGAAAAATTTGAAACTTGGCACATTGTCAATACACCCAAAGGGTAACAAAAGCATGATAATGATGACATCATATGTGAAGTGGTATACCATAAAAAAAGTTTTAATCGAATTCCTTATCCTAAATAGCCTGGTGTTGGCTTAGCGGTTTGGGTGCAGGCTTGGGATCCTAGGATCCTGAGTTCGAATCCCAGGCAATCGCTGAATTAACACCAGTGGGGTTGACTCAGCCTGTCATTCTTCCGAGGTCGGCAAGTTGAATACCAGCTTGCTGGGATGAATGATCCTGTTGTGTACCCCGATTTAGAATAGGTACACTGTATCCCTGCACATCTTAAGAAGCGACTAAGGGTTGGCGTCAGGAAGGGCATCCAGCCATAAAAACATTGCCTCAAACAGGGAACCATGATTGTCACGGGGCCCGCAAGGCTAACCCCTGCTCTAGCGGCGAAAAATGGCCTTAAAACGATCATGCATTCATTCATTCATTATCCTAAATATCTGAAATAGCATGTGCATGACCTATGCCCATTTGTATTGAAATATTCAATTTATGACATCATAGGTCACATGGTTTTGCAGCCATATTGGATTTAACCTAAAACCTAAAAAAAAACATCTCCCAAACCACCAAATTGATTGCCTCAAAACGTTACGTGCGTCATTGACTAGGCATGGTGATTAAAAGATGACCACAAAAACATCATTGGTCACATGGTGTGGCAGCCATATTGGATTGAAAGAAAATATTAAATAATTATATCTCTGAAACCGCTCACCCTATCGATGCAAAATTTTACAAATTTGATCTAACACCATTGTTGCATATAGTTTGAAAATTATGATGTCGTAGGTCGTGTGGTTTGGCAGCCATCTTGGATAGAAAATTGAACCTTACCCGATCAACACAAAACTTCACAAACGTGATCCCCTACCCATACATATAGTCTAGTCAAATTTCTGGGAAACGTGAATTCATGAGGCATTTTTGAGTAAAAGCAAGCAAACCACTTTTTCTGGGGTAGTTTTTCGTGCTGAATACGAATCTGTTGTTTGCCAAGCCCAAAAATGCGTAATTAGGTCACTAATCAAGGTCAAAGGTCAATGAGTGCAAAATTCAAAATTTTTGAAAAAATGTTTTATTTTACATCACCTATCTGTACATTTCAATTATTTTACAGTATTTTGTCTGGTAAGGTTACTACAGCTTTTCACAATTATGAAAGTAAAGTGAATTGTGAAGGGAAAAAATCAGATTTTTGTGAATATATCCGTAATGAAGCAACTTTTCGTTTTTTGACATACTGTTTTAATTCACTTGAATTGTTGCCTTAAATACCATCAGTGAAGTGGTTTACCTGAGTCCTATATAATAGCAAGATTGTTTTCTACACTAAATGTCAATATTTGACTAATTAGCCACTTAATTAAGGCTAACGGTCACAAGGCGCAAAGTGCACTTACATGGCACAAGGCGCAAAATGCACTTCATGGCAAACATGTTTGGAGTGCAGGCAGTTGATCATTATCACATGTATTCTTAATTAATCCTGAATCAATTGCAGTCTGTCAGACTGATTGGCTGGAAGGAGGAGCCATCCAGGGGAATGCCAATTAGCTTAACTGTGTAAGCTCTGACCCCCCCACCCCCCTACTTTGGCCTGTTTCGACATGGTGTTTCACTGGCATTGCACTTGCAGGCCTCAGTGCAGAACTGTTTCCCCCACTTCCGACAAGAGCAACTATCAGAACTGCAACCTTTCTCGCAACCACACTGAGTAAGTTCTCGGCATCCCTTTGGAATTGACGGTAAAGTTGTAAGAACCGGTGACAACTTGTCATCAACGAGTTTCCATCCACAATCAGTCGGCGGTGGCAGATCTGTCATTGGATTACTGGCCTCTCTCCAAATGAAACTTTGGTAGTTTGCACGCTCTATGTGGAACTTTGCTGCATCACTAGATGGAGGTAGGGTCTCCGTTGCATGGCATTTGTTGAACAGTTTAATGCGGGCTTGATTACAGTTCTCAGATGGTTCCTTGTAGATATGGCAAATGAACTTTTCAGCATCTTCTGTGACCTTCTTTGATGGTGTCGGAAACTGCTGTTGTTGGATCTTTTCAACTGCTGTTGGTATATCCAACGTTGACGTATTGGATGGTTTGATGTCTCCAAGACCGCTTTCAGCAGATGGCCCCCTCTGCCAGGCAGCTAACTGAGTAGCGTGAAATGTATTTTTGCCATCTAGGGTAGAGTCATTGATGTCAATATTGTCGCCAGAAAAATGCATAAATCGTCCCGAAACCAGGTTGCTGGTAACAACTGCCCCAGTTTCTTGATCAAGCGCTTTCAGAGTGTTTTCAGCCATGGCAGTGTCATACCTAAGAACCCGGTTATAGCTGATTATGTGCCCAGCATTATGGAATAGCTCAACTAATTTCTTTGATCGAGTTGACTGGTGCAGCGTCATACCCATTCCAACGTGTTTAGGCGGTGCCTTCTTGTCTCCACATACACCATAGACCATGTCTTGTCCAATGCTAAGGACCCTTGTCTTCTTCACCCAACCAGTTTCAGACATCTCACTTTCGTCAAACTCAGCATCGACACTACTTTGGCCTCCAAGCAAGATATTCACAAACATGAGTACAGATGGTGGTACACTTGCCAACTCTGCTTTTTCGCTTACATCGCAACCTTCGAATGCAGGATGTGACATGATATCACTGCGGAGTTGCAGAGCAACGTGCACTAAAGACAGAAAATGATCATGCTGTTGTCTAAATATGGGAATATAGTCTGCACTGTTCTGACCGCACATCATTTCTGAAAGAGGTATGTGACTGAAATGTCGTGGAAGAAGCAAAGTTTGTTTCTCTGAAGGCGCCAAATTTCTTAGCACAAGAAATTCATAAATGTCCCCAATGCAATTCGACAAAGTTTCTTTAAAAGTCCCCAGTCTACTAAGATACGATGTAGGAATTGTGCCGTCGCACTCACTGGCTAACTCTTTGTACCTCTCGAACACTGCAGATAGTTCAAATACGTGCCCTTTCTCAGCAGAGTGACGCAGCTCTTGACACAACCATGATATCGCCATGTCTGCTGATTTGCTTTCAGTTTCCGCCCTTTTGACATCCCTAAAGAATTTACTAAGACAGTTAACATGGTAACATGCCTCAGCTGAGATTAAATCATTCTCATTTGCAGTACGGACTAAGATGTTATGTACAAATTTAGCTTTTTCCGTAATTTCATTACTCATTTTGAAGGTTGTGACACGACTTGTCTTCTGCTTCTTGTCAAAGTTCTGGCAGAACATACACAATGTCCAGTTCATCTTAGTAGTACTACTGCGTAAAAACGGACATGCTTCAGCCGAAACACTCTTTCTTTCAGGATCTTTTTCGTTTTTCGATTGTTCCTTGGCTAGCTTAGCATTTATTTTCCCCTTGTGTGTGTATGCAGAGTAACATAGCTTATGCCATTTAAGTTTGGGGAGACTTTCTGGAGGCTCTGCAAAGAGAGTCGAAAGCCTGTCCACGGCTGATCGAAATTCATAGTGTCTAAGTTTGCATCGGAGCTCGGTCGCCTCTCTGATGGCAGCAATACCCTGGTTTGTCTGGTTGAAAATCGTATCTTTGACCTGGCTAGTTCCCTGACAAATGATACAAAGTTCAAACGACACATCCTCACGCTGTCGCTTGAGGCTGGCAATAGGTTCCATGGTTGGCCTGAGGGGAGAAACAGAAACCAAACTAAGCACCAGGCACGCATGTTCTGACCATGAAAACTACAACGTTGTATGATATACTGCAACAGCCCTTAAATGATCGAATAAGCGCAGGCAGTGTTGGCCCGGGTTTTAATCTTATTCTCAGACACAAAGTAAAGCTTCTTCAAGACAAAACATCTAACCGATATCACTAATTCATTAGTGGTAGATGCATTAGGCACTCATCGTCAATGCCCATGCCCTGCCTGTCTTTTTGCTACTGTTAGGTAAATGTACATGTATGTAGGCCTGCCTATGATGTGATATGTCAAGCATACATTACACATTTGTATGTACATGTATCTCACCAAAGAAGAATGCATTCCTTTACTTTCATTTGATTTTATATTTCATTTTTTAACAATCTTAAAAAGACCCTTACCTGTACTCCTGAAATGTTTAATGCCTGATGCCTAGGGTACGAACTAGATGGCTTATGCTAGGCTATTAGATTCATTCTTCATCATTAAGGGTCTATTGAAGAACACCCTGCTCTGTCTGAATGGAAATGATTTGACAAACATGGCAAATGCATTGGGGTCAGAAAGATGAAGCCACTTTCACTGTTGAGTGAAAGGGATGGTTTCAAGTGCAAGTAACTGTTACGTCATTGCAAGACTTTCGCACTCATTGACCTTTGACCTATGTTGTTTACCGGTGACATTTAGATTCTGTCTTTATAAAATCTATCTCTAGACCATCAATAGGAGCATAAAAACTCTGCCCCATTGTGCATTTAGAGGTTAAACTGCAAGCAAATTACGCAAAAACTAATTGTCGCCCCTTACAGAGATAAAGGCAAATGAGCATAGATGTGTCCTCACGTTTTCCTTTAAAAATAAGATTTTGAAAAGCTTTAGCAACCTTACTAGACAAAATATTGTAAAATAATTGAAATGTACAGATAGGGGATGTAAAATAAAGCATTTTTTCCAAAAAATTGAATTTTGCACTCATTGACCTTTGACCTTGATTAGTGACCTAATTACGCATTTTTGGGCTTGGCAAACAACAGATTCATATTCAGCATGAAAAACTACCCCAGAAAAAGTGGTTTGTTTGCTTTTACTCAAAAATGCCTCAATCATTCTATAAAGGCACATTTTCAGATTTTTTGACTAGGCTAATATGCAGTGTGTACTTTTTAAAGGTCATATGTCATGTGGTATGGCAGCCATATTAGCTTGAAAGCCGATATTTTAAAAAAAAAATCCTTCTCTGAAACCACTTCACCGATCGATGTGAAACCTGTCATGACTGGTGAAAATGTGATAGCTACTTGAAAACAGCTGAAGGGATTTAAATTCAAACTTGTTTATTTTTAGGACAGTGAACGATAGCATCTACCTGTTGTGGAACTATGCAGAGGCATATTGGTGACAGTCGCATTGTTCTAGTTTTACTTAATAAAACAGACCATATGTTTCTGAAAGCAGCCCTAAAAGAGGGGTTTTCCAAGATGGTGACATTAAATTTCCAGAATGGATGGCAAATCGAAAACAACTGTGAGTGGTTATTCACAGTAATTAAGTGGTGATTTGAAAAAAAAACGCTTAAGGTAAAATTACTGTGGTAGGGGAAAGATTGAAAAAGGGTGAATTCACATAGAACCGGGCAAGCCTGGTTAAGGATAATTGGTTGTTTGTGATGTTACTCCAGGTAAATTGATGCGCCATCAGGTTTTATTGAAGCCAAAGATCATGAAGCTTAAAATTTCTTAAGTCGGCTAATAATTTAGCCAGTCTGGGATGGGGTTCTGCACTGTTCCTCTCCAGGTTTGGTTGCAGAGTTCAGTTAAAGTCACCCGCCATTATGTTGCACCTGCGTAGGTCATACAAGGCCTTAATCTAGCATAGAAGCATTGTTGGTCCGTACTATTTGAAGGGGCATAAACATTCAAAGTAATATTTATGTTATTAGTGGTAAATGCTAGGTAGGCTAGGTGCCTTGGGTTATATTTTGAAAGGAGAGTTTTTTTATGGCCGGAAATGGAAGGTCAACAGAAAAACAACCTTTGCAGTACGGGAAATGGAATCGCTTTAAAAAACTGGTCGGTTTCATCATGTAGATCCATTCTGCATGGGATGCTGGAGTGGTGTGGGTCTCTTGCAAGAAATGTACGTCCAATTTTCTTTGTAGTGCAAGGTTCACCACTTGAAGTTTGCACAACTGGCTCACACAGCCATTTATGTTTAAGCTACCAAAAATCATTGTTCGAGTTCATATTTTGCTCTCAAAATGTACTTTTTTCGGCTGCGACATTGGGGTTTGGTGAAGTGTTGGTTGCTAGGCCGGTGGATGATGTTCCTCGCCGTGTTGATGAAACGGTGCAGGTCAGAAAGGTGATCTTTAATGTGTACGTGTCTCTTTCTAAAAGTGTGGTTGAGGAATTTCAAAATTTGGGTTGATGCAGTTCAACGTTTGATTCATTTGTTGTTGGGAAATCCTAAATTTCGTAAGATTTCTCCTCAGACATTTTGGAAACACTGTCCGGGAAACTTTCACTCACTGGTGAAACTTTCACTCACCGGAAACTTTCACTCACCGGTTCTTGAGGCTCTGGGGTAACTTGTGGTGTGTAGGTGTAAGCCTGTTTTGTATTGATAAGAGCAGGAGGGGATGGAGGACTTAAAAGAACATCGGGTAGTGTGGGGGGAATGAGTAAATCTGTGGCAGGTTTCACAATTTGAGGTCCTTTCTCAGTGTTATCAGGTGCTCAGGCAGGTCATGTAAAACAGCCGGAACAAGACTGCTGGGCTGTAAGGTCAACATTATGCAAAGAAAGGGGGTTGCACTGGAGGTACGTACGATTGGTTTTTCTCCTATTTTGCGGTCGGGTATCGATTAGACTTGGACGATTCTAAAAAATTGAGAATCGCTTCCGATTGTGAACTGATGTCTTGATTCCAAATTCTTCACCAAAAGCAATTCGTCCCTCCCACACACCCAATCTGCTCAACTAGTGTCGTCCGAATCTGTCCACAACCCTTTGAGATATCTTGTAGGGTGGTGAGGGGGGTGGAAGGGAGAGGGGTAGTTATCAAAATTTTGTGAATGAGGTAAAAATGGTAACTCACCTCCCAACCCCCCCCCCCCCCCCTTCATTGGGGGTGGGGATGGTTATCCTGGGTATTTCCAACACATCGGCAAAAATTGTGAAATCGGGTAAAATGGTAAGTACACCCCCGTCTTCATTGGGGGTGGGGATAGTTATCCTGGGTATTTTCAACACATCGGCAAAAATTGTGAAATCGGGTAAAATGGTAACTCACCTCCCACCTCCCCCCCCCCCCCCCCACTCCCCTCCTTTTCATTGGGGGTGGGGGTTCTTTGCAACAGGAGTGACTGACTGTTGAGCACTGAGCATGTTTGGGTTGTGTGATCCCGAGTCGGTGCTTGTGGATTGTTTCCGATTTGCCGATGGTGACTACCGATAGCGAACCCAGACATCATCTTGCTGCAGAGCACACGCATCAAATTTGAATCAGATTTAAAATCTCTCTCGGTTTTTCCGGATTATTTTCACCTCCAAAGAGGCTCCAGATCATGCTCGATGCCGTACCAGCTTTTCGGAGCAGATTTTTTCGTTCCGAGGGGGTTCTCCATAAAGGCCGGCGGCCGGTGTCATGAAACAGATCCGCCCCGAAACAGATCCGCCCCCCGGTGATTCTGTACCGGTACAGATTCGCCTCCCTCGAAATAGATTCGCCCCCCTGCCACGAAATAGACTCTCCCCCGTGACAAAATCGCCCCCTCATAATATATATGTACATGTTTCAGCAGATATTCAAACTTGGAAAAAAGTGTAACAATTGTATGGCTCTTGGTGATTGTGGAAGAGTTCTTTTACAATTAATCTACAACTAGAGCAACTGAATATTGGTGTAAACTTGTACAACTAAACAATACTAGACTACCTTATGAATGTTATAACATGTTAAAATATCTTGATGATGCTGGTTGCATGGGCGACTCGTATAAAAACTATATTATATCAGTATGGTTTTGGCTTTGTGTGGTTGTCACAAGAAGTTGGAGATGTCAATGTTTGTTGCAACTTTTAGACAAAGACTTATGATAATCGTTTTCGAATGTGGTCAGCATCTGTTGATAACATATCTCAGAGTTTTACTTATAAGCACTATAAGTCATTATTAAATGTTGAATCTCATTTATCTATCACTGTTCCTACTTATTTTAGAAGCATATTGCTAGTTTCAGATGTAGTAATTTTAAAGTACATGTCACATAAGTACATTCGATATGAAGCTAGAGTGTCTCAGTATTGCCATACCATACATGATGTTGTGGAGCTATGCTCGCACAAGCCGTTGGCTTGGGGGTGGTAGGCCGTGGTGCGGTGAAGCTTGACCCCCAGGGCCTGGGCGACCGCGCCCCAAAGCTCGGAGGTGAATTGCGGGCCTCTGTCGGAGGAGATGTCCGAGGGGGCGCCGAAACGGGCAATCCAGGTGCCAATGAAGGCCTGCGCCATGTCGGCGGATGTTGTTGATGCCAGCGGGATGGCCTCCGGTCACCTGGTGGTCCTGTCCACCATCGTGAGGAGGTGGGTGAAGCCCCGCGAGGAGGGAAGGGGTCCCACCAGGTCCACATTGACGTGGTCGAAGCGCCGCGCAGCACGTCGAATGGTGCCAACGGGGCCTGGGAGTGCCGGTGGACCTTCGCGCGCTGGCAGGCGATACAGGCGTTGGCCCAGTCGCGGACGTCCTTACGGAGCCCGTGCCAGACGAACTTTGCCGCCACGAGCTTCTGCGACGCTTTCCGGCCCAGGTGGGAAAGGCCGTGGAGGGCGTCAAAAAGGTGCCGCTGCCATCCGGTGGGCACGATGGGGCGAGGTTGGCCCAGGGAAACGTCGCACAGGAGAACTGTGCCTGTGTCCTCGAAGGGGACGTCGGCCAACCGCAGGCCTGTGTCCGCTGTCCGGAGGGCTTGCACCGTGGGGTCGGCAGTCTGGTCGGCCGCCATGCGGGCGAAGTCCACACCGAGGTGGACGGCGTTCGCGCCGGACCGGGAGAGGCAATCGGCCACAGCGTTGTCCTTGCCCGTGACGTGCCGGATGTCCGTCGTAAATTCGGACACGGCGGAGAGGTGGCGCTGCTGGCGGGCCGACCACGGCTCTGCAACCTTGGCCATGGTGAAGACCAGGGGTTTGTGGTCCACAAACGCTGTGAACGGGCGGCCCTCTAAAAGATAGCGGAAGTGGCGAACGGCCAGGTAAAGGCCGAGGAGCTCGCGGTCGAAAGCGCTATACTTGCGCTCGTTAGGGTGAAGCTGCCGGCTGAAGAAGGCCAGCGGGTGCCAAGCCCCGTTCACCCACTGTTCATGCATGGCGCCCACCGCGTAGTCGGAAGCGTCCGTGGTGAGGGCGATGGGTGCGTCGAGCGCCGGGTGCGCCAGCATGGTCGCGTTGGCGAGGGCCAGCTTAGCGCCCGTGAACGCCTCGTCCATCTCTTTGGTCCAGGCGACGTCGTGCTTGGCCGACTTGCGCTGGAGGGCTTCGTACAGGGGGCGCATGAGTTGGGCGGCGCGAGGCACGAACCGGTGGTAGAAATTTACCATCCCCAAAAATTCCTGTAGGGCCTTGATGGAGCAGGGGCGCGGGAAACTTGTGACTGCCTCCACCTTGGTAGGCAGCGGGACGGCCCCGCGCTTCGTGATGCGGTGCCCCAGGAAGTCGACGGCCGTTACGCCAAACTGGCATTTCGCCGGGTTGATGATGAGGCCGTGCTGGCCGAGGCGCTCAAAAAGCGTGCGCAGGTGGATGAGGTGCTCTGCCCGGGAAGTACTGGCGACGAGAATGTCGTCCAAGTAGACAAAAAGGAAGGTGAGGTCGTGCAGCACGCTGTGCATCAGCCGCTGGAAGGCCTGGGCCGCGTTCTTAAGGCCGAACGGCATGCGAAGGAACTCGAAGAGGCCAAAAGGTGTAATTACCGCCGTCTTCGGCACGACGGCCGGCCGGACGGGTACCTGGTGGTAGCCCCGAATGAGGTCGACCTTGGAAAAGATCACCTGCCCCGCCAAACGGGCGGATAAGTCCTGTATGTGTGGTATCGGGTACCGGTCTGGGGTGGTGGCGTCGTTGAGGCGGCGGAAATCGCCGCATGGTCGCCATCCGCCACCCGGTTTGGGCACGATGTGCAGGGGCGAGGCCCATGCGCTATTCGAGCGCCGCACAATGCCCAATCGCTCCAGCGCATCGAATTCCGCCTTCGCCACGGCGAGTTTGGTCGGGTCGAGGCGACGAGCCCTGGCGTAGACCGGTGGACCTGTGGTCGGGATGTGGTGTTCGATGCCGTGTTTGACGGCGACGGCCGAAAACGTCGGCTGCGTGAGGGCGGGAAACTCGGCGAGCAGGCGGGTGAAATTGTCCGTGGCCGGGAGCGCGCAGGCTAGCTTGGATGGTGCGGAGCCGCTCAATGAGCAAGCGAGCGAGCTGAAGGTCTCCGCGTTGATGAGCCGCCGCCATTTGACGTCCACCAAAAGCCCATGCGCGCACAGAAAATCTGCACCTAGCAAGGCCATGGGCACGTTCGCCATGATGAAGTCCCACCTGAAGCGCTGGCCCCCGAAGCAGAGTGCGACGCTGCGCGAACCGAAGGTGCGGATGGAGGAGCCGTTTGCAGCGACCAAGGCGGGGCCGCAAAGCGCGACCTGTTTGTCCTGCACCGAGGCGGGTATCACGCTCAGCTGAGCACCGGTGTCGCACAAAAAACGCCGCCCGGACGCTGTGTCCGTGATAAACAGAAGGCTGCCTGAATGGCCGACGCTCATGGCAGGCAGCGAGCACCGGCCTGGTCGTTTCCCGACCTGCCGAAAGTGCATGGTGGGTGGCACGTTCTGGCCTTCTGCCCGAACCTGGCGTGGTAGTAGCATGTGGTCCGCTCTGGTGGAGGCTCCGGCGGTCGCGTCGGGTTCGGTCGACGGGGCGTCGCGGCGGCCGCTGCCGCCAGTGGCGCTGACTCGGCCGGTGGTGGCGCCGGTCGTGGCGCAGGCATTGCCTCGGTCGGCCCAGGGTTCCAGGCGGGCGCTCCGACGTGTCGCTTGGCCGAGAAAAATTTATCGGCCTCCTTGGCCAGGGCACGAGCATCCGTGATGGGCGAGTTAGCCAAAGCTAACCGTACCTGCCCGGGTAGCTGCCGGAGGAACAGCTCACGGAGGAGGAAATCCAGGCTGTGGTCGCCGAGTAGAGCCAGCATGTGGTCCATGCGCTCGGATGGACGGGCCTCACCCAGGTCCGGGAGGTCGAGCAGCTGTCGCGCGCGTTCGGTCTCCGTGAGTCCAAACGCACTGAGGAGTAGGCCTTTGAGCGTGCCGTATTTGTCGGCGTTCGGCGGGTTCTGTAGGAAGCTCAGGACCCGGGCAGCAGTGGAGGCGTTGAGCGCGGAGACCACATGGTGGTAGCGTGTCGTGTCCTCCGTGATGTTCCGCAGGGCGAAGAGAGAATCTGCCTGGGTGAACCAGACGGCTGCGTGTGATTCCCAGAAGCCAGGGAGCTTCAAAGCTACAGATGACTCCATCGCCGTGTTCTCGAAAAGGGGTCACCAATTGTGGAGCTGTGCTCGCACGATAAAGCTGGACAACATGGACGACACCAGGAACGAGGTTTCACTGAGCTATTTATTCCAGCTCAACTCGAAAGAACTGAAAAGCACTGAATATTGTTACATATTTATGTGAATGAATGTGAATTACCATGCAGGTCTTTGCTTCCGGGTGTAGTATATTAAGTTGTTGGGTAGTTGTTGTGGTTGGAGGGTCAGGAGCCCTTCTGAAAGAGTGGCAGGAAACGGAAGTGGCCGGAAACGGAAGTGACCGAAAACGGAGGAGGAAAAAACACGAGGGAAAGAAGGAGGTTTCTTCTTCCTCGCCCGGCTCCGACAAAAAGGTGGAAGCGACCTTGCGCTGCGTGGAAAACGCGCCGTTTCGAAACGTCTGGCGAGAGGAGTTACCTGGGCGGTAAATACCTTTTGACACGTCCAGTCACCGTGAGTTCGTGCACGAAACCAAGCGTCCGGGACAGTTTGCCCCGTCTACAAAGACGCGTACGGGTCCGCACGTTGGGCCTCGCTCGCGTCGGAAGCCGCGCTGGGTTTTGCCCCGTCTACAAAGACGCGTACGGGTCCGCACGTTGGGCCTCGCTCGCGTCGGAAGCCGCGCTGGGTTTTTGCCCATCTACAAGGACGCGTAAGGGTCGCACTTGGGGCCTCGCGCACGTTGGACGCCGCGCTGGGTTTGCCCCGTGGCTTGGCAAGGAGGTGCGCTGCAGCCGCGGCCCCAGTACGAGACTGCACGTTGGGAGCACGTCCGCCCGGGGCTCGTCCAACCGCCCGTGTGCGGAGAGGAGAGACATTGACCACGGAGGGAGTCAGGAGTGGGGCTCACGTGAGGAATGTATAAGATTAAGATGGCCATCTTAGAGTTTGTGTAGATGAGTTCACATGGTTGTAATATTGATTGTGCCTGGTTGTGTATTGTTGATTGCTCGGGGAAAATCTCCGTGGTTGGGTCTTTGAAAGTGTTTGGGATCATTACCATTGGAAATATATACTTGCACATCAGTTGTCTCCTGGGTGAGATTCCTATGGATTGCGTGGCGAATGCGCCTATATAATACTATTTGCTGGCGAAGGTCCTCTCACGGTCCGGGGGTCACCGAGACCTGGTATGCACTGAGGGGACCACGTAACAGAATTGGGGGCTCGTCCAAATTACGATTTGCGGTTTCGCAATTGGGTCTACGTCCGGGATCTAAAAGTGTATAAAATAATAAAATAATAATATTTTTGGTAATTAAAATTTATTAATTAATTATTAATTGGTAATATTTTTTTTTGAGAAATTGGGGAAAGTCTTGGGGTGAAGGTTAACAGGTGTTAACGATAGGCACCATGGCGTTTGTGGCACAGAACTTTGGGGTAACCCCGAGTGAGGCACAGTTCCGAGCATTGCTAAAGTCGGATCTCTTGAAATTGGCCAAACATTTTAACTTGGAGGTCCGAACTAATTTGAGGAAGGCAGAGTTGCAGGCCACGGTGATACAATATATGGTGGGATTAGGAACATGGGACGAGTTAGCCTGGGAGTGGCTACCCGAAGAGCCAGAAGACGTGGAGCTCCGGAAACTGGAGTTGCAATTACGGAGCCAGGAACGGATCAAAGAAGAAGAAAGGAAAGCAGAAAAGGAAAGAGCAGAAGAAGAAAGGAAAGCAGAAAAGGAAAGAGCAGAAGAAGAAAGGAAAGCAGAAAAGGAAAGAGCAGAAGAAGAAAGGAAAGCAGAAAAGGAAAGAGCAGAAGAAGAAAGGAAAGCAGAAAAGGAAAGAGCAGAAGAAGAAAGGAAAGCAGAGGAGAGGAGAGAAGAGAAACAAGCAGAGGAAAGGAGAGTGGAAAGAGAACTCCAGGAAAGAAGAGAAAAGGAACAAGCAGAGGAAAGGAGAGCTGCAAGGGACCTCGAAGCAGAGGAGAGAAAAGCGGAAAGGGAATTAAAGGAACGTGACATGCAGCTTCAGCAAGAAATCAAATTCAAGGAGCTGGAGTTAATGAGAGAACGGGGAGAGGCACCACCCTTGCTGACGGGGTCGACACCTAACCAGAAAACCTGGGATGTGGGCAGACATGTGAGGCTGGTTCCACCGTTCAGTGAAAAAGAAGTCGCGAAATTTTTTCCACACTTTGAGAAAGTGGCTCGACAATTAAACTGGCCGGAGGAGGCATGGACCATACTCGTGCAAAGTGTGCTGGTGGGGAAAGCTCAGGAAATTTATTCGGCGCTACCAATGGACCAATGTGCAGATTATGAGGTACTGAAGAAGCACATCCTCAAAGCCTATGAGTTGGTTCCGGAAGCTTACAGGCAAAAATTCAGGAATGCCAGGAAGAGGGAGAGTGAGACCCATGTGGAGTTTGCCAGAGTGAAAGAAAACATGTTTGATCGGTGGTGTGAGTCAAAAGGAGTCGGGAAAGACTTCGAAACATTGCGGGACTTGATCCTGGTGGAGGAATTCCAGCAGTGTGTCCACGAGGACATCAAAGTGTACCTGCAGGAAAAGAAAGTACCGAAGTTGTGGGACGCAGCCACCATGGCAGATGATTATGCCTTAACCCACCGAATAGGGGTCCACAAACCTAACTCCTCGCCTAGACTTCAGCAGGGGAGTTATGGAACACCCGGGGCGGAGAATGACCTTACATGGCGGCGGCCTCGAGATGATTATGGGGACAACTATGATACCCCACCGGTTCGAAATCAGAGGGATGCGGGCCCAAGACAAACTTATAGTTCGGGGGGCCCGAGGCAGACCCCGAGTTTTTCCTCCGGGCCTACTTGCGCGTTTTGCAAAAAACCTGGACACTTGATGTCCAGTTGTTACCTCATGAAAAGGGACAACCCAGAGCGGAGTCCGACTATTATAACTCCGAATGCGATGGCTAGCGTAAGAAATCGCCATCAAGAGGGTTACCAACCATTTATTTCCGAGGGGTTTGTGTCACTGGATGGAGCCTCGACTAACCGGAGACCGGTTAGGATATTGAGAGACACAGGGGCCCATCAATCTTTAATGCTTGAAGGCATTTTGCCATGGTCCGAGGAGACGGCAACGGGGGATAGTGTTCGTTTACAGGGGATCGGGGGCGGTGTTAGTGCTCCCCTTCAGGTCATCCAGTTGGAGTCCGATTTGGTGTCAGGACCGGTCACCGTCGGTTTACAAGCCACGTTTCCTGTAGAGGGTGTATCTGTGGTTCTCGGGAATGATTTGGCCGGGGGTCAAGTTTATGGTAACCTGAGGGTTGATAAAGAGCCCAGCAGGGAAAATAACACCACACCAGCTCGGGATGGTGACAAAAGTGCCAAGTTATTTGTAGGGGGACTGAACTTCAAAACAGAGGAAGAAGTTCTGACCTCTGTCTTCAACAGATATGGGCCGCTGGTGGAAGTGCGGTTGGTAAGAGACTGGGAAACGCAACAGTCAAGAGGGTTCGGCTTTGTCACGTTTGCCAGCACAAAAGACGCCAGAGAGGCAAAGAAGAATTGGAATGGCAAGGATTTGGAGGGTCGGACCATAACAGTAGGGAAGGCATTTCGTAGGCGTCGAGAGGTCTACAGGAGAGGACAACTGGGCGGTAGTTTTGGTGGTGGCCGCAGTCAATATTATTATGGAGGCTCCCTGAGTTACGGCCGCTCCCGAAGGAAGAATTGGCAAAGTAGTGGCCGAAAAGAAGACCGGTATTCAGGGGACTACAGGGACCAGTGGTCCCACCCTAATTATTAGGGACGTTCTGAGAAGTTGAAGCACTGAAGGCGGCGGAGCCACCGAGCCAAGATTCCTACACGAATTAACCGTGAACGCCGTTCCTAAAGGCGTCCATGTAGAGAACTTTCCTGCACGGACTAACCGTGAACTCCACGTTCCTCAAGGCGCCCATGTAGAGAACTTTCCTGCACGGACTAACCGTGAACTCCGCGTTCCTAAAGGCATCCATGTAGTGAATACTCGGCTTGGCCTCCCGGAAAAGTGCTATCGAGTGGCTTAACTGGCTTTATTTTTAAGTGATAACTGTGCCCAGGGGGAACTGATAATGTGGGGGGGGTTGAGTTATTTGGGTTTGTTTCTTCAAATTGGCCGGCAAAGAAAGTTTTCGCTGGGTTCAAACTTTCTTTCTTGAAGGGGGGGAGTGTTACATATTTATGTGAATGAATGTGAATTACCATGCAGGTCTTTGCTTCCGGGTGTAGTATATTAAGTTGTTGGGTAGTTGTTGTGGTTGGAGGGTCAGGAGCCCTTCTGAAAGAGTGGCAGGAAACGGAAGTGGCCGGAAACGGAAGTGACCGAAAACGGAGGAGGAAAAAACACGAGGGAAAGAAGGAGGTTTCTTCTTCCTCGCCCGGCTCCGACAAAAAGGTGGAAGCGACCTTGCGCTGCGTGGAAAACGCGCCGTTTCGAAACGTCTGGCGAGAGGAGTTACCTGGGCGGTAAATACCTTTTGACACGTCCAGTCACCGTGAGTTCGTGCACGAAACCAAGCGTCCGGGACAGTTTGCCCCGTCTACAAAGACGCGTACGGGTCCGCACGTTGGGCCTCGCTCGCGTCGGAAGCCGCGCTGGGTTTTGCCCCGTCTACAAAGACGCGTACGGGTCCGCACGTTGGGCCTCGCTCGCGTCGGAAGCCGCGCTGGGTTTTTGCCCATCTACAAGGACGCGTAAGGGTCGCACTTGGGGCCTCGCGCACGTTGGACGCCGCGCTGGGTTTGCCCCGTGGCTTGGCAAGGAGGTGCGCTGCAGCCGCGGCCCCAGTACGAGACTGCACGTTGGGAGCACGTCCGCCCGGGGCTCGTCCAACCGCCCGTGTGCGGAGAGGAGAGACATTGACCACGGAGGGAGTCAGGAGTGGGGCTCACGTGAGGAATGTATAAGATTAAGATGGCCATCTTAGAGTTTGTGTAGATGAGTTCACATGGTTGTAATATTGATTGTGCCTGGTTGTGTATTGTTGATTGCTCGGGGAAAATCTCCGTGGTTGGGTCTTTGAAAGTGTTTGGGATCATTACCATTGGAAATATATACTTGCACATCAGTTGTCTCCTGGGTGAGATTCCTATGGATTGCGTGGCGAATGCGCCTATATAATACTATTTGCTGGCGAAGGTCCTCTCACGGTCCGGGGGTCACCGAGACCTGGTATGCACTGAGGGGACCACGTAACAGAATCAAAAGCAATTTATATCAAAAGTTCACCACACAAAAGCCATGCCTCTCAGGGGGGGCGTGGTATGCAAATAAGTCAGCCACGCCTCTCAGGGGGGCGTGGTATGCAAATTGAGAGTCCGCCCAGGCGAGGCAAGTCCGGATACATCTGGACAAATCTGGTGAAGTAACTGCCCACTGGTTACGTCATTGGCAGGTGCAAGGTGATTGTGCATACCTGCCAACCTTTTTTGAAAGAAAAGCGGTAGGCTGGCGTGTGATGCAGTCTCTAGGGGGGTCCGGGGGCATGCCCCCCCGGGGAATTTTCAAAAAAATGAAGCAAAATGGTGCAATCTCCTGCATTTTGAGACCACAGTTAGCTGAAATATATCAACATATTTTTAGAGTGAAAAAGAGAAAACTTAACATGGTTGAGCTACTCACCAATCTTTATTTTTCGAAGACATCATGATCATCAGTCACGTTTCCATAAATTACTCACTGTCCAAGCTCTACATGTATGTGCCCATACATGTACACAAGAGTTTACAGAAACTCACTGATACATCTTTATGAATAAAATGACTGGCCACTCTGATTTCATAACATATTTACAGTTTCACACATATTTACAGATTTCAGGTTTGAACAGTTAAGATGCACATTGCACATTTAGCTATTCAGAGCCTGGTAGGTGGCAGATTTGGCCTTCTTAAGAAGGTCGGCATCCGGCTTCCACGAGAAGCAGCTGACTCCATCCGGCTTGAAGATGTTAATCTTCCCTGCCAGCAAACCACACAGAGTGTTTCTGACGCCATGGCTGCCCTCGTACACGCTTGACTTGGCGTGACCTTCCAGCCGCGTGTAATACGATCTTGGCAGTGAGAAACGAACGCAAAACTGAAAAAACACAACTTGAAGGAGCTGTGTGTGCTCCCACGTAATCGGAAGAATGGACGCGACCTGGCAAGTCGAGAGCGGGCGTGGCCGGGCGTGCCCGGGCCTGCCCGGGCGTCCTGGACGAGCCCGGCATGGTGATCGCTCCACGTCCTTGGTAGGTACAAGGCGATTGTGTAAACCCAGCGGTAGCCGCTACACACGTCCCCCCAGAATCGACTTGCACCGGCAGGGTCAATTTGAGGGGGGTCCTGATGACCCGGCCGAAGTGACCTCTGGCGGGTCGTGGGGGGGGGGGTCCGGTGTGGTGGTGGGCGGTCGAGTGGGGGGCACCGTGGACGAGGGGCGGCCTCGCCGCGGCGGAAGGGCCAACCGTGGCGGTTGGTCGATGTCCACGTGCGCCGGCTTGAGGCGGTCCACCGCAATCCGGTCCGACCTGCCGCCGATGTCGATGATGAACGACTTGTCGTCCCGTCGCAGGACCCGGAAGGGCCCGTCGTACGGCGGCCGGAGTGGCCCCCGATGTGCGTCATGACGCACAAAAACGTACTCCGCTGTGCGAAGCGCTGGGGGGACGTAGGACTGGGGGTCACCGTGGTGGGATGTTGGCACGGGGGCAAACCGTCGGGCGGCCTCCCGGAGGTCCGAGCGCTGGTGAGCTGCGGACCAGGGACTGGTAGCGTCGGGCACGAATTCGCCCGGGACGCGTAGCGCCTGGCCGTAGACAGGCTCGGCGGTGGATGCCCGGAGGTCCTCCTTGGGGGCCGTGCGGAGGCCCAAAAGGACCCACGGCAGCCGGTCGGCCCAACCGCCGTCTTGAAGGCCGGCCATGAGCGTGGCCTTCATGGAGCGGTGGAATCGCTCGCACAACCCGTTGGCTTGGGGGTGGTAGGCCGTAGTACGGTGGAGCTTGACCCCCAGGTTGCGGGCGACCGCGCCCCACAGCTCGGAGGTGAACTGCGGTCCACGGTCCGACGAGATGTCCGCAGGTGCGCCGAAGCGGGCGACCCAGGTGGCGATGAAAGCCTGCGCCACGTCGGCGGTGGTGGTGGAGACGAGGGGAATGGCCTCCGGCCACCTGGTGGTCCTGTCCACCATGGTGAGCAGGTGTGTGAACCCCCGTGATGGGGGGAGGGGGCCCACCAGATCCACGGTGACGTGGTCGAAACGTCGTTCGGGCACGGTGAAAGGTGCCAGCGGGGCCTGGGTGTGTCGGTGGACCTTGGCCTGTTGGCAGGCTGTGCAGGTGCTGGTCCAATCGCGGACGTCCCGTCGAAGGCCGTGCCAGACGAATCGCGCCGACCCCAGCTTCTGGGAAGCTTTCCGGCCCGGGTGGGAAAGGCCGTGGAGGGAGGCGAAGATGCGGCGTTGCCAGGTAATGGGCACGATGGGGCGAGGCTGGCCTTGGGAGACGTCGCAGAGCAGGACAGTGTCCGCGAAGGGGATGTCGGCCAGGCGGAGGCCCGTGTCCGCCGCCCGGAGGGCTTGCACTGTGGTGTAGGTGGTTTGGTCCGCCGCCATAAGCGCGAAGTCCACGCCGAGGTGGACCGCGTTCGCGCTGGCCCGAGAAAGACAGTCGGCCACGGCGTTGTTTTTGCCGGCGACGTGCCGGATGTCCGTGGTAAACTCCGACACGGCGGAGAGGTGGCGCTGTTGGCGGGCCGACCACGGCTCCGTGACCTTGGCCATTGCGTAAACCAACGGCTTGTGGTCGACGAACGCCGTGAAGGGTCGGCCCTCCAGGAGGTGGCGGAAATGGCGAACGGCCAGGTGTAGACCGAGGAGCTCACGGTCAAACGTGCTATATTTGAGCTCGTTCGGCCGGAGCTGCCGGCTGAAAAAAGCGAGTGGCTGCCAAACCCCGTTCACCCATTGCTCATGTACGGCGCCCACCACGTAGTCGGAGGCATCCGTGGTGAGGGCGATGGGAGCGTTGAGCACCGGGTGAGCGAGCAGTGTTGCGTCGGCGAAGGCCCGCTTTGAGCTTTGGAAGGCCGCGTCCATTGCTGCGGACCAGACGATGTCGTGCTTGGCCAGCTTGCCCCGGAGGGCTTCGTAGAGGGGCCGCATGAGTTGAGCAGCGCGGGGCACGAAGCGGTGATAGAAATTCACCATTCCCAGGAATTCCTGCAAGGCCTTTATGGAGCGGGGGCGCGGAAACGTGGTGATGGCCTCGACCTTGGTTGGCAGCGGCACGGCCCCGTTCTTGGTGATGTGGTGGCCCAAAAAATCAACGGCCGTCGTGCCGAAGTGGCATTTGGCCGGGTTGACGATGAGGCCGTGCTCGCTGAGGCGCCCGAACAGTGTTCGGAGGTGGAGGAGGTGCTCGGCCCGGGACGTGCTGGCGACGAGGATGTCGTCCGGGTAAACAAAGAGGAACGGCAGGTCACGCAGCACGCCGTCCATCAAGCGCTGGAACGTCTGAGCTGCGTTCTTGAGGACAAACGGCATCCGTAGAAATTCGAATAAGCCGAACAGCGTGATGACGGCCGTTTTAGGGACGTCGGCCGCCCTGACAGGTACCTGGTGATATCCGCGTATGAGATCGATTTTTGAAAAAATGACCCGTCCTGCCAGACGGGCGGAGAAGTCTTGGATGTGCGGGATCGGATACCTGTCGGGGGTGGTAGCGTCGTTAGGGCGGCGGTAGTCGCCACATGGGCGCCAGCCGCCCCCTGGTTTTGGGACGATGTGTAGTGGCGAAGCCCACGTGCTATCGGAGCGCCGCACGATGCCGAGGTGTTCCAAAGCGTCGAACTCGGCTTTGGCCACGGCGAGCTTGGCTGGGTCGAGGCGGCGGGCTCTGGCATAGACCGGCGGGCCCGTGGTTGGTATGTGGTGCTCGATCCCATGTCGTACCGCGACGGCCGAAAACGTCGGCCGCGTGAGGGCCGGGAACTCCGTGAGCAGGCGAGCAAACTCGTTCGCCGCCGGGAGGGCGCATGCCAGCTCGGTCGGAGCGGAGCTGCTCAATGTGCATACCAGGGAGCTGAAGGTCTCGGCATTGATGAGGCGACACCGTTGGACGTCCAGCAGCAGTCCGTGTGCGCAGAGGAAGTCGGAGCCTAGCAGAGCCATGGGCACGCTGGCGGTTACAAAAGTCCAAGTAAAGCGTTGGCCGCCGAAGCAGAGGGTGACGTTGCGCGGGCCGAAGGTGTGGATGGCCGATCCGTTGGCCGCAACCAAGGAGGGGCCGCAAACCGCGGACTGCCTGTCCTGATCGGAGGTGTGTATGACGCTCAGTTGGGCGCCAGTGTCGCACAGGAAGCGCCGTCCGGACGCTTTGTCCGTGATGAAAAGTAAGTTGCCCGTGTGGCCGGCGCTCATGGCTGGTAATGAACGCCGGCCCGGCCGTTTCCCGGTCTGCCAAAGGTGCACGGGGGTCGGCATGTCCGGGCCTTCTGTCCGAACCTGGCATGATCGTAACACCACGCTTGGTCAGGTGGAGGCCCCGGTCGTCGTGCTGGAGGTGGTCGGCTCGGCGTTGCGGCCGCCAATTGCGTCGGCAGTTCGGTCGTCGACCGTGCCGGGTGCTCGGGCACCATGGGAGTTGCGTCGGACGGCGGTGGGCCCCAGGTCGCTGCTGCAATGCGTTGGCCTGCCGCGGAGATCTTGTCGGCTTCCCTGGCGAGGGCGCGGGGATCCGTGATCGTCGTGGTCGCCAGGGCGAGGCGTACTGGGCTAGGCAGCTGACGGAGGAACAGCTCCCGGAACAGGAATGCCGGAGAGTGCCCGCCGAGCAGCGAAAGCATGTAGTCCATTCGCTCGGACGGGCGCGTGTCGCCGAGCTCGGGCAGGTCGAGCAGGCGCCGTGCGCGTTCCGCCAATGGGAGGGCGAAAGTGTCGAGGAGGAGCTTTTTAATCGCGCCGTATTTGTCAGCGGCTGGCAGGCTCTCGAGGAGGCTCAGGGCACGGGCCGCGGTGGCTGAACCGAGCGCTGCTACCACATGGTGGAAGCGGGTGTCGTCGGCCGTGATGCCTCGCAGGGCAAACAGGGAGTCCGCCTGGGCGAACCAAACCGCTGCGTGAGCCTCCCAGAAGGTAGGCAGTTTAAGGGCAACTGCCGTGTCCATGTCGGTAGGTCACCAATGAAGGAGCTGTGCTCCCACGTAATCGGAAGAATGGACGCGACCTGGCAAGTCGAGAGCGGGCGTGGCCGGGCGTGCCCGGGCATGCCCGGTCGTCCCGGCCGAGGCCTGGCAAGTTGAGCGCGGGCCTGCCCGGGCGTCCTGGACGAGCCCGGCATGGTGATCGTTCCGCGTCCTTGGTAGGTGCAAGGCGATTGTGTAAACCCAGCGGTAGCCGCTACAAACTATTAATTTTTTTCCAATAACAATTTCCAAATGCGGTATGTCTGACTAATAAAATCGGTATGCGTTGGGAGCTATAGAAAATCGGTAGGCTACCGCGCGAATCGGTAGGGTTGGTAGGTGCGGATTGTGTCATGCTTCCGGTAACCGCTACAATGTATTTAATACTGAACAAGAGTTCCATGTCCTTTTCAAGTGTAAGTTTCATTCTGATATCCGTGTTAAATATATTGGTGTACATATATACAATGATAAATAATGCGCGTATTGAAACGCCAAGACCTTATTTGTTGAGAAAATGCTCATCAAATATGTTCTATTTCATGGAAATGTAAACGTGAATGGGGGGCGATTCTATTCTGATTGGGGCGAGAAACGTATCCGCCGGGGGGGCGAGAAACGTATCCGCCGGGGGGCGAGAAACGTATCCGCCGGGGGGCGAGTTTATACCGGTACAGATTCGCCGGGGGGAGGGTTTATACGGGGGCGGATTTATTTCGCGACACCGGCGGTATACGTATGTACACCTGTTGGAGACAGTACCGCCGGCTGTTTTGGATAAATTAGCAAAAAAAAAAAAAAAAAGATTTTTGGGTAACTGCACATTCGTACAATGTTTGTTGTTACTTCCCTCTCCACTGAAACTAAATCTCCATTCACATTATACTTTCTCCGAACCAGATCTGTAAAAAAGATCGTTGTCGAAATCTGATCACTTTCCAAGAGGAACGATTTCCTGTTCACGATTTCCTGTTCACGATTTCCTGTTCACGATTTCCTGCTCCATTTCATTACGCTTCTATTGGTTGGCGGATACTGGAAATGTAGCCAATCAGCGAGCGTGATACAATTAGGTCACGGTTCACTCCAAACGCACATGGTCTGTGTACTGGTGACTGTCATATTCGTTACAACAAAACACGTGTTATGAAACGAGTTAGACAAATGAGCTTGGCGGAAGCCTTCACCCAAAGTAAAAGACTTCACAATGAAAGTCAAGGGACAAATGACAACGAAACTGATGATGTGCATGACGACGACATGCCCACAACAGCAACAACAACAACAACAGCAACAACAACAACAACAACAGACGTTGATGAAGTAGAACTTGGAGGTACCGGTAAGCCTTTTGATCCGAGGTTGGTCAGTTACTATACGAGTTCATTTTCCATTAGTAATATATCGTTGACTATTATTTGTTGTCCAGTGGATGGGTTGCACAAATTTTGTTACTTCCTATTATTTCATTTCCTAATTTCATTGTATCATTACTTAGTATCCACAATGCTAAGCGTAAATATCAGTCCAATGGATGGGATGGGTTTTGTTTGGGGGGGGGGGGGGGTCTGAATTCTGAACTGATAATTATTCTATTCACATCGTTGACTTGAGCATAGTTGTTCTTATGAATTAATTAATAACAATAACACAATTGTCTGTTTACTTTTAAAACAATTTATTATTTATTTCCACCGAAACTGCTGAGATCATCCATGATCAGCTGGAAAATGAAACCGAACACAGATCAACACCAAATGCATCCATACCAACTTCAAGTGATCGCGCGAACATCCATTCCCATGATGGATGCATCCAAGAGAACTGCTGTGCAGTGTCCAGCACAGAACAGACAAGGCTGTCTAAGTTACCAGATCGATTTCAGCATAATTGGCTCATGAATAAAGTAACATTTTGTGAGAAGACCCGGTCATGGTGGCTTTTGTACGAGGAGGGACGGGGGATGTTCTGTTTGCTCTGTCGGAAGCATGATGCCAAGAACAGGCACAATCGTCAAAAGAAGTGGAATGTGGAAGCTTCTGTCAGATATAAACGTAGCCAACTGGACCTCCATGACAACTCTCAGCAACACCAGAATGCTATATCTGCAGAATTGAATCAACGTGTGAGTTTCTACCACATGGAGAAAGAGAAGAAAGATCGGGTAAAAGACGAAGTCCTGTTTAATGCATTTCTTAGTGCTTACTGGATGGCGAAAGAAGAGGTCAGTAACAGAAAGCTGCCATCGCTTCTGGAACTTCTACAGACAGAGCTGGTCTCAAGGATATGAAATACTTTGCACACCGTTCCGCCAGGTCAGTGCAAGAAATATTTCTTGCCATTGGACAGACCATTCAACTAGACGTTCTGGATTCGGTTCAGAAGTCTCCTTCGTTCGGATTGCTAGCTGATGAAGTCACGGACATTGCTGATGAAGTCACGTGCTTCTCAAACACGTTTGAATACATACTTTTGAAAAACTGTAACTGTTCAGTGTGTGATTATGGGACTGTGAAAATGATACCGATGACCTCTTGAAGGTATAGTCTTATGATACACATCATAAAACATAGGGCTGAAAAATCTTACATGTACAAGTGTTAGAAAACATGAAAATTAGAATGTATTTACACCCTGCAACATGACTATAAATGGCTAGAATATCTGTCCAGAAATGTGCCAGATTGCACCATTGGCAATGTAGGATTCCAAAAATTTCCTTCCAAAAATTTCACTACGTGGGCATTGACACAAACTTGGGAATTTCAACCACAGACATCTACTTTCCTTGCCACGTACAGGTAAATGGAATTGAGAGGAGAATACTGCTGATGTCCATTCCTACTTTTGTTGCACAGAGATGCAAATGAGGTCATCTGTGTCTGCCCCACCGTGAAACACAAAAATTGTTCTGGGAAAGAAAACATGAAGTAAATCTTGCTGTAAATTAATGCAAACATCTGGGAAAATTACTTACATCTTGCACACTTTTTTCCATTACATAAAAAACAAGTACAAAAAGTTTTAATTAAAACAAAAGCTGCGTCGATGTTACACAATGCCTAGATGCAGCTGTGCCTATAACGTCGATGTTATAGGCACAGGACATTCCTATTGATTCGATTACTTGATGTTATTTTTGTGCAAAGTGAAAATATATCTCGGCAATTTCCCGTGTGTGGCGACGAATTTTTAATATATCTCGGCATTTTCCCATCTGTTATTTCAGGCGGTGTATGACTGACCATGCCGCGATTTAAAAAAAATATATCTCGGCAATTTCCCGTGTGTGGCGACACGTGAACGAAGCTATGCTCCTCTCTCCACATTATTGTGACGACGTATAAATTAAATATTTCATCGTGACGATTGTCATCAAATGGACGAATTTTTAATATATCTCGGCATTTTCCCGTCTGTTATTTCAGGCGGTGTATGACTGACCATGCCGCGATTTAAACAAAATATATATATATCGGCATTTTCCCGTCTCTTATTTCGGGCGGTGTATGACTGACCATGCCGCGATTTAAAAAATATATATCTCAATGGACTTGAAGTTACAGGCCTTTGAGAATTCATTTCGTTCTATAAAGGGCAACTTTCATCGGATTTTCTTCCCGTTTTTTTTCAACCGAGTCTAAAACTATGTTAGCGACTGTGAAAAATGAAATGATATATCGAATTTGATTTGAAATAAAACTGTGTGAGAGAGGAAGACACCACGGGCCTACAAAACAGGCCTCAAAGCTATGCGAGTTAATAAAATGGTGGATATTTGTTTTTATGAAGGCTCTCCCAGAATGGGTGGAGCTATGGTTCCCAGAATGGGTGGAGCTTTGAGGTTTTGTCTTCTCTGCAAGAACAAGAAGAAGAAGAAGAACAACAACAACAACAGCAGAGGGCACTCTATGAGCAGCGTCTGCGACGCGGCAAAAAAAAAAAAATTGAACTCGGTTTACCTGGGTGGTGTATAAGGAAACAGAACGCTCCTCGATTGCTCCTGACTTTTTTATTTGCTGTTAATAAATATGCCGCGATATATTTGTTGTTAATAAATGTGATGATTTTGGAATCTCTCAATACTCTGTGAAGATATAATAGGCTAATGCTGTCTGGTGGATCCGGGAAGAAGACTGACCCACATGAACACAGTTCGTGAGTGCAGTGTGCTCATTTTCTTCACAACTTGAACAAACTAGACGCAGAAAAACGTATAAAAGCGGACTTGCCTTGATCTGTTTTGTAAAGAATAACAGGAGAAGCTTTTGATATAAATTGTTGAATCAACAAACCGATTCTCGATGGACGAAGTGACTGACATAAGGTAAAGTCAGAATCGACTCCGGAGACTTGGGACCGTTTCAGGCGGGTAATGGGTTTTGTAGAATTTCGGGTTTGATTCCCGGTTCTGATGGTGGGAATCGATTTTAACCGGGTAATCGATTTTTTTTTTCAAGCGTAGCTCCATGTATTTTGTCATCGTTCACACAAGGGGGGAAACGGAAGTTTATTTAGAATTTTTTCTTGAGGTGGAGTATCATTTTCTTCCATTGCATTTGGGGGGCAGGTCTCGGGTAAGGGCAGGGATTCTACATTCTCATGTACAAGTAGTTCGTACCGGTTGCTCATAGTAGTCTGGTCGGATAGAAACATTTCCCATGTTTCTGATTCTGGAACAACCTCCTTTTCTTTAAGAGGTGCAGATGAATTTTGAGGCGTTGTCCTCTTCCTCAATGAGGAAACAAGCGTAATTCCATCCCAGATGTTCGTATTATCAGCGGACTTTGAGTTTAGTACAATGTCGTCTGAGACAGTAGCTGGCGTAGTTTCTACAATGGTGTTAAGAGGTAGAGGGGACACAATATTGGTCAGAGAGGCCAGAGGAGCAGAGAGAATGGGAGAGAGAGGTAGAGATATATTGGTAGATGCGTGGGAGGAGTGCTACAAGGGGTGGGAGTAGTGTAAAACTGTAAAGTAGTGTAAAACTGCTGCTGAAACTTAGAAAACTTAGTAGTGTAAAACTGCTGATTCTGGGACACCCCCCTAAAAATTAATTATTTAAATAATTACTTAATTAATGAATTAATATTTCAAAATTTCCGATTTTTTTCGATTTTCAAAAAAAATCCAATTTTTCAGTTTTTCCAAATAAATGAAATAATTCAAAAAAATTAGAATTTTCCAAAAAGTTAAATGATGACACGAAGACCGACCATATCCAGACCGACCGACCGACCAGATTAGTTAAGTGGATCCTAGGACAACGTTAAAACAGTTTTTTTTTTGTTGTTTTTGGAGTATATAAAATGAGTGAACAAGACAGAATATTTCAATATATATTTAACGCAATTACACATTTGGTTGAGAAAATTCTAATATGTATACATAATTATAACAGGGATAACACACAGAATGATTGATTAAACACTAAATATTTTCAAAACTATATAAAATGGATGATTTTTTTTATCCGTTTGGGAAAGTAAGATAAAATTTAATAATCATAAGAATCTCCCAAATTCATTGAGATGTCTAATAGTTGGTTCAAGTGGATGTGGGAAAACATGTTTGCTTTTAAAGATGCTCCTTACTCCAAACTTTTTAGATTATGAAAATTTAATAATTTTCACAAAGTCAAGTTTTCAGCCAGAGTATCAACCACACACACACACACACACACACACACACACACACACACACACACACACACACACACACACACACACACACACACACACACACATAGAGCAAACCAAATTTTTAGTAATAAAATGTCAAATATTGTTACGGATCTCAGTTTCGGCATTCCCCTTACCGAGGGGGGTTTAATCCCCTCGTCTATCACACTGGCCGTCCGAGTCCTAGAAGGTATCGCGCTCCTTTGCAGGGTTGAGGTTGACCAGGGTGACTGGTCAATGGAGTCCCAGATACCTTCGCCAACCTCGCCGCAAAGCAGGGCGCTACTTCTGCCCGAGCCACGGACAAGATGGAATTTTGCCGAGCGGTTTAGCAATCCGCAGCTCGAGCCGTTAACAAAGGGAATAAACCCGATTTAAAGCGGTTGGCCAAATCGTGACACAGGTACTCAATGGGGAAAAGACTAAGACGATCGGACGAGAGGAAGCAAAGAATACGAAGGGTATAGGAAGAACAAATATGATTTATTACTATCTACAAGAGGAAACGAAAGAAGGGAATATACAAGGAGAGGAAATAAAAGGACATAGGGCAACCTTAGACACTCTTATATAACACGCCCCTGGACAATACAGACAGACTTACATGAATAGGGAATGGCAGGAAGGAATGGCTGGAAGGGGGAGAAGGTCCAAGCAGATGGCAGGACAGGAAGGTCCGGGCAGATGGCACAGCGTCGAGGTCCGCTCCAGGTCACGCTGTTACATATTTATGTGAATGTATGTGAATTACCATTCAGGTTGCTTATCCGTGTGTATTATATTAAGAGTTGTTGTGGTTGGAGGGTCAGGAGCCCTTCTGAGGGAGTGGCCGGAAACGGAAGTGGCCGGAAACGGAAGTGACCGGAAACGGAAGAAGAAAAGACACGAGGAAAAAGGACGATTCTTATTCTTCCTCACCCGCTCCGACAAAAGGTGGGGTCGACCTTGCGCTGCGTGAAAAAGCGGCGTTCCGAAACCCGTCTGGCGAGAGGAGTTACCTGGACGTGTAACTACCTTTTGACACGGCAAGTCACCGTGAGTTCGTGCACGGAACCAAGCGTCCGGCACAGTTTGCCCCGTCTACAAGGACGCGTACGGGTCGCACGTTGGGCCTCGCGCGCGTTGCAAACCGCGCTTGGTTTTGCCCCGTCTACAAGGACGCGTACGGGTCGCACTTTGGGGCCTCGCGCGCGTTGGAAGCCGCGCTGGGTTTTGCCCCGTTGCTTGGCAAGGAGGTGTGCGCTGCAGCAGCTGTCCCCGGTACGATACCTGCCCGGTGGAGAAACGTCCACCCGGGGTTCGTTCAACCGCCTGAGTGCGGAGACGCCGACCAGTAGCAGTATCTTGGTCAGGAGGGGCCCAGAGACATTGTGAGGAGCAGAGACCGAAAGGGGGTGTGAGTACTCACCGGGACACACATGTATAAGATGGCCATCTTAATCATAGGGAATTGATTGTGAATTGGGAATTGATGATTATGTATGGTTGATTGCTCGGGGAAAATCTCCGTGGTTGTGTCCTTGAAATATTGTTGATGGTTGTGTCATTGAAATGGTTTGGTATCATTACCATTGAAATATATCCTTGAACGTCAGTTGTCTCTTGGGTGAAATTCATATGGTGCGTGGCGAAAGCGCATATATAATACAGCTTTCTGGCGAAGTTCCTCTCACGGTCCGGGGGTCACTGAGACCAGGTATTCATCGAGGGGACCACGTAACAGAATTGGGGGCTCGTCCAAATTACGATTTGCGGTTTCGCAATTGGGTCTACGTCCGGGATTTAAAATTGTATAAAATAATAAAATAATATTTTTTTATTAATTAAAAATTATTAATTAATTATTAATTGGTAATTTTTTTTTTTGAGAAATTGGGGTAAAGTCTTGGGTGAAGGTTAACAGGTGTTAACGATAGGCACCATGGCGTTTGTGGCACAGAACTTTGGGGTAACCCCGAGTGAGGCACAGTTCCGAGCGTTGCTAAAGTCGGACCTCTTGAAATTGGCCAAACATTTTAACTTGGAGGTCCGAACTAATTTGAGGAAGGCAGAGTTGCAGGCCACGGTGATACAATCTATGGTGGGATTAGGAACATGGGACGAGTTAGCCTGGGAGTGGCTACCCGAAGAACCAGAAGACGTTGAGCTCCGGAAACTGGAGTTGCAGTTACGGAGCCAGGAACGGATTAAAGAAGAAGAAAGGAAAGCAGAAAAGGAAAGAGCAGAAGAAGAAAGGAAAGCAGAAAAGGAAAGAGCAGAAGAAGAAAGGAAAGCAGAAAAGGAAAGAGCAGAAGAAGAAAGGAAAGCAGAAGAGAGGAGGGAAGAGAAACAAGCGGAGGAAAGGAGAGTGGAACGAGAACTCCAGGAAAGGTTAAAAGAAGAAGAAAGGAAAGCAGAAGCGAGGAGAGAAGAGAAACAAGCAGAGGAAAGGAGAGTGGAACGAGAACTCCAGGAAAGGTTAAAAGAAGAAGAAAGGAAAGCAGAAGCAGAGGAAAGGAGAGTGGAACGAGAACTCCAGGAAAGGTTAGAAGGGAGAAAAGCAGAGGAGAGGAGAGCTGCAAGGGACCTCGAAGCAGAGGAGAGAAAAGCGGAAAGGGAATTAAAGGAACGTGACATGGAGCTTCAGCAAGAAATCAAATTCAAGGAGCTGGAGTTAATGAGAGAACGGGGAGAGGCACCACCCTTGCTGACGGGGTCGACACCTAACCAGAAAACCTGGGATGTGGGCAGACATGTGAGGCTGGTTCCACCGTTCAGTGAAAAGGAAGTCGCGAAATTTTTCCCACACTTTGAGAAAGTGGCTCGACAATTAAACTGGCCGGAGGAGGCCTGGACCATACTCGTGCAAAGTGTGCTGGTGGGGAAAGCTCAGGAAATTTATTCGGCGCTACCAATGGACCAATGTGCAGATTATGAGGTACTGAAGAAGCACATCCTCAAGGCCTATGAGTTGGTTCCGGAAGCTTACAGGCAAAAATTCAGGAATGCCAGGAAGAGGGAGAGTGAGACCCATGTGGAGTTTGCCAGAGTGAAAGAAAACATGTTTGATCGGTGGTGTGAGTCAAAAGGAGTCGGGAAAGACTTCGAAACATTGCGGGACTTGATCCTGGTGGAGGAATTCCAGCAGTGTGTCCACGAGGACATCAAAGTGTACCTGCAGGAAAAGAAGGTACCAAAGTTGTGGGACGCAGCCACCATGGCAGATGATTATGCCTTAACCCACCGAATAGGGGTCCACGAACCTAACTCCTCGCCTAGATCTCCGCAGGGGAGGTGGGGAACAGCAGGTGCGGAGAACGACCATACATGGCGGCGGCCTCGAGATGATTATGGGGACAACTATGATACCCCACCGGTTCGAAATCAGAGGGATGCGGGCCCAAGACAAACTTATAGTTCGGGGGGCCCGAGGCAGACCCCGAGTTTTTCCTCCGGGCCTACTTGCGCGTTTTGCAAGAAACCTGGACACTTGATGTCCAGTTGTTACCTCATGAAAAGGGACAACCCAGAGCGGAGTCCGACTATTCCAACTCCGAATGCGATGGCTAGCGTAAGAAATCGCCATCAAAAGGGTTACCAACCATTTATTTCAGAGGGGTTTGTGTCACTGGATGGAGCCTCGACTAACCGGAGACCGGTTAGGATATTGAGGGACACAGGGGCCCATCAATCTTTAATGCTTGAAGGCATTTTGCCATGGTCCGAGGAGACGGCAACGGGGGATAGTGTGCGTTTACAGGGGATCGGGGGCGGTGTTAATGCTCCCCTTCAGGTCATCCAGTTGGAGTCCGATTTGGTGTCAGGACCGGTCACCGTCGGTTTACAAGCCACGCTTCCTGTAGAGGGTGTATCTGTGGTTATCGGGAATGATTTGGCCGGGGGTCAAGTTTATGGTAACCAGAGGGTTGGTAAAGAGCCCAGCAGGGAAAATAACGCCACACCAGCTCGGGATGGCGACAAAAGTGCCAAGTTATTTGTAGGGGGACTGAACTTCAAAACAGAGGAAGAAGTTCTGACCTCTGTCTTCAACAGATATGGGCTGGGGGAAGTGCGGTTGGTAAGAGACTGGGAAACGCAACAGTCAAGAGGGTTCGGCTTTGTCACGTTTGCCAGCACAAAAGACGCCAGAGAGGCAGAGAAGAATTGGAATGGCAAGGATTTGGAGGGTCGGACCATAACAGTAAGGAAGGCATTTCGTAGGCGTCGAGAGGTCTACAGGAGAGGACAACTGGGCGGTAGTTTTGGTGGTGGCCGCAATCAATATTATTATGGAGGCTCCCTGAGTTATGGCCGCTCCCGAAGGAAGGATTGGCAAAATGGTGGCCGAGAAGGAGACCGCTATTCATGGGACTACAGGGACCAGTGGTCCCACCCTAATTATTAGGGAAGTTCTGAGAAGTTGAAGCACTGAAGGCGGCGGAGCCGCCGAGCCAAGATTCCTACACGAATTAACCGTGAACGCCGTTCCTAAAGGCGTCCATGTAGTGAACTTTCATGCACGGACTAACCGTGAACTCCACGTTCCTCAAGGCGCCCATGTAGAGAACTTTCCTGCACGGACTAACCGTGAACTCCGCGTTCCTAAAGGCATCCATGTAGTGAATACTCGGCTTGGCCTCCCGGAAAAAGTGCTATCGAGTTGCTTAACTTTGGATCTTTGATCAACCCCTTAACCTTCATTCCCAAGAAACTGACGGTCAAAGTCAGAGGGTCATGAGATGGAGTTTGGTTTGGCAGGGACAATGTCGTTGTTGGTACTTAGTCCAGAGGGAGTAATCTGGAGGGGTTGTGGTGAAATTTTGGTTGCTTTATTTTTAAGTGATAACTGTGCCCGGGGGGAACTGATAATGTGGGGGGGGGGTTGAGTTATCTGGTTTGTTTCTCCAAATTGGCCGGCAAAGAAAGTTTTCGCTGGGTTCAAACTTTCTTTCTTGAAGGGGGGGAGTGTTACATATTTATGTGAATGTATGTGAATTACCATTCAGGTTGCTTATCCGTGTGTATTATATTAAGAGTTGTTGTGGTTGGAGGGTCAGGAGCCCTTCTGAGGGAGTGGCCGGAAACGGAAGTGGCCGGAAACGGAAGTGACCGGAAACGGAAGAAGAAAAGACACGAGGAAAAAGGACGATTCTTATTCTTCCTCGCCCGCTCCGACAAAAGGTGGGATCGACCTTGCGCTGCGTGAAAAAGCGGCGTTCCGAAACCCGTCTGGCGAGAGGAGTTACCTGGACGTGTAACTACCTTTTGACACGGCAAGTCACCGTGAGTTCGTGCACGGAACCAAGCGTCCGGCACAGTTTGCCCCGTCTACAAGGACGCGTACGGGTCGCACGTTGGGCCTCGCGCGCGTTGCAAACCGCGCTTGGTTTTGCCCCGTCTACAAGGACGCGTACGGGTCGCACTTTGGGGCCTCGCGCGCGTTGGAAGTCGCGCTGGGTTTTGCCCCGTTGCTTGGCAAGGAGGTGTGCGCTGCAGCAGCTGTCCCCGGTACGATACCTGCCCGGTGGAGAAACGTCCACCCGGGGTTCGTTCAACCGCCCGAGTGCGGAGACGCCGACCAGTAGCAGTATCTTGGTCAGGAGGGGCCCAGAGACATTGTGAGGAGCAGAGACCGAAAGGGGGTGTGAGTACTCACCGGGACACACATGTATAAGATGGCCATCTTAATCATAGGGAATTGATTGTGAATTGGGAATTGATGATTATGTATGGTTGATTGCTCGGGGAAAATCTCCGTGGTTGTGTCCTTGAAATATTGTTGATGGTTGTGTCATTGAAATGGTTTGGTATCATTACCATTGAAATATATCCTTGAACGTCAGTTGTCTCTTGGGTGAAATTCATATGGTGCGTGGCGAAAGCGCATATATAATACAGCTTTCTGGCGAAGTTCCTCTCACGGTCCGGGGGTCACTGAGACCAGGTATTCACCGAGGGGACCACGTAACAACGCTCCGGTCCACGCTCCGGGCTTGAGGCGAAACCCGGCGGCAGCTGCACGTATCGGTTTCAGGCGTTCGGACAATGCGAATATATTGCGGTATTGTCGCCGTCAATGGACCCACTCTCCTGCCTTACAACTCGTCGTGTTCATCTGGTACCTCGTATCTCGGACCTTCGCACTCATCTCGTGAAACAGTCTCTCCCAGCCGCTTTTATTGGGCGTTCCTGTATCCAGCCGCCGGCTCCTAGGACACGCCTACCGGTCGGCTCACCTCGGCCCTGGGTGGCCGGCGAGGGCTCGCTGGCTCCACCTCTTGAGGAGACATTGACAGGCCACGTCTCGTTCCTGGCGCTCGAACCCACTCCTCCCCTTTTTCCTCCAGTTTACCACGTGCGTAATGGCGGCTTGGGGCCAGCAAACAAACCAAAACAAAGGGCAGCGAACGCTGCCATACCGCTACTGCACTTTGAAGAGAGAGAGATGATTGGGGATAATTGAAGGGGCCAATCTTATTTGATTAATGCAATGTAGATTCAACTATTGGGAACAGATCCTTAACTAAAACACATAATAATGAGATAACTACAGAGAGGTCCTATGGTGTTCTACGTGTTGTACATGGACTAACTAGGGTGCGATCTTTACAAAGGGGGATATTTACAAGAATTATTAATTTACAAAGTGAAGGTTCTAAAAACCGTAACAATATATAACAAAAAAGCGTTTGAAAAAAAATTAATTGATTTTCATATAAAGAACTTTCTCTTATATAAAATGAACAATATGAAGACATAAAAAGAGGGTCACAACATATTGTAATGTTTGTGATCGTGATTATAAAAACAATTATAAACAACACTTTCGCACCAACAAACACAAAGCCAAACTTTCACAGATGATGGCCCTACTTGGACAAGAAAAACCAAAAACATGGTATTGTGATGTTTGTAAACACAATTATAAAACTGGACGTAAAGACATCTTATGACACGCAAACACACGACCAAACTTTTACCAATGGTCCCGCCTAAACGAGAAACAAAATATTGTGGTGTTTGTGATAAGACCGTCTTGAAGAGGAGCTTTCCCACTCATATTAAATCAGAAAAACACATGAAGTTGCGTGGATACACTATTATGGACGCTGATGGGGCATTTAATAATCATATTAAAATAAGGATTTTTGATTTTACACCACCAGAACTAAAATCGATAGTCGAGGCGGTTGAAATAGTGAAACCCACCGTTGAAACGTATGTAAAGAGTACGTTGGTTAAGATGAATCCCGTTAAATTTTATATGGGTGTAAAAATGGAATTGAAAAAAACAAACAGTGAAAAAGAGGATCTTGGAGAACGCTATATGAAAACACCAACTTACTTTATCGCATCACTCCATGGCTTCTTACTAACGGACGTTTATGACGAACTTGTAAAACAGGAAGAAGATGTAGATAATACGCTTGTAGGTAGTGGATTTACTATTATTAAAATACTTTTTATCGATATACACGTTCTAAAATCAGACCCCCTAAAAGCTTCTTCTTACATTGATTTACCGAAAGATATAAAAAATAAAAAGGCGATTATTAATATTCAAAACAAAGATAATAAATGTTTTCTATGGTCTGTTCTTGCACACTTACATCCCCCACATTCAAAACCTGAGAGGGTATCACGTTATAAGAAATATGAGAATACGTTAAATGTTAAAGGTTTAAAGTTTCCAATGACATTACCTGATATTCCCAAATTCGAGAAAATGAATAATCTATCTATTAATGTATTTGTACTAACGGATAAAACTAAAGTTCAGACCTTAAAAATTTCTGATCTATCTATAATTCCAGTAATCTCTGTGTGTCTGTGTGTCTGTGTGTTTGTTTGTTTGTCTGTGACCGCTGTTTCTCGACAACCACGGGTCCGATATACTTGAAACTTGCCAGGTATATTGCTGGGGACCCGAGGATGTGCCTTTTCAAGGTTTCATATTAATCGGAGAAGTAGTTACCGAGCTATGTCCAAAAAACGATTCAACCAATCAGAGAGCAGCGAGCTATCACGTGTGCCGAACGTGGCGAACAGACTCTGCCTCGGACGGCACATTTGAGAGCGTATTCATTTATTTCACGTTGGCAAACTATGTTGCCGCTATGTTGGCGTTAAACTATGTTTTAAAACTAATTAAAACTAATTTGCGATTCATCGTAACTGCGATATGCGACCTTCCGGACAGTCAAATGAGGACGTCACTTCCGGACTTACGGATAGTCATAGTGACGACGTACTGATGCTGAACGTGGCGAGCAGACGCTGTAAGGTACGATAGATTGTAGTACACGTTTATAATAACTCTGCCGATACAGGCCCGATTAACTGCAGCGCCATCCGAGCTGCGGCGTCGGGACGATACATTCATTGTACGGTCACATCACGCACTTACGGGCACGCCCATGGGCCCATGGGCACGCCCATGCATGCATGGGCGAAGACATTTTTTTTTTTTTTTTTGGCAAGGAACGGGCACCCACGTACGGGCACGCCCTAGTAACTACAAAGATGATAAAACTCATATTGACCTTCTATTATATAATTCGGAAGAAAATTCACATTATGTTTCCATCAAAAATTTAGGAAAATTAGTTTCTTCACAAATAAACAAACACCGCACGAAAAAATACATCTGTAAGCGATGTCTCAACTGCTTTAATAGTCAAGAAGGATTAAACAAACACTTAGAATACTGTCATACATAAAGCCACCGTACTTACTATGTTAGCAAAAGGTTTAAAAATATTATTCAAAGATTTCATTAAAACTTTAAAACATCCATTCGTGGGATATGCTGACTTTGAATGTATTCTTGAAAAGATAGATACCGCTTCTTCAAATCCAAACAAATCTTCCACGAATAAATATCAAAAACATACTCTTTGTGGTTTCGGTTATTATATTAAATCATCCGTTGGTGATGAATACAACAAACAAGAACTTTATAGGGGAAAGATGTAGATGATGAGTTTGTAGAACGATTAGAAAAGGACTGTGTTCACTTAACAGAGATAATGGAAGAAACCAATAAGCCGATGAATCCTCTAAAAAAAGAAGAAGAAACAGAAATTTTCTTTCCTGAATTTCAAATTACGTTTTCTTTCCTGAAAGCCCCTGTAGTGTCTATCTTGTTTATCCCATGTACCTCTCCCCAGCCCTCTCCCTTCCATGGATCTCCCGATGTCCCTGTTCTATACTGTCGTACTTCCCTATCTCCCCCCCCCCTATTGTCTCCCTCTCCCTTTATTATGTGTTATATGTGTTAGCTCTTACACGAGCAAAGCCTGGTGCAGGCTTTGGATCCTCGGATCCTGAGTTCGAATTCCTGTCGATCGCTGAATTAACGCCAGGGGGTTGACTCAGCCTGTCATCCTTCTGAAGTCGGCAAATTGAGTACCAGTTCACTGGTAATTCCCTGCGTATCCCTGCGTATCGCAATTCCCTGCGTATCGCAACACTCACAGGGTTGGAGGCAGGAAGGGCATCTGGCCGTAAAACATTGCTTCAAAAAGGGGGCCACGGTGCCCAAAAAAGGCCAACCCCTGCTCTGCGGGGAAAAATGGCCTCTATAGGTGGTCCTCACATGAGCGTCAAATTAGTATCCAATAAATAAATAAATAAGCTCCAGTACTATCCAGGGGGGAGGGAGGCGTACTTTGCGTGTACCCTCCCTGACCTCTTGGGTGTGCACGCAGCAAGCCGCCTCCCTAAGCTCCTACCCTCCCTTCGAAAGCGATCGTTTTTAACTCAACTGGACTGCCGTCCAGTTGAGTTCATCACATACTGAACCCTCCGGCGTCCGTCGTCTGTCGTCTGTCTACTTTTCGACGTTAACACTCCAGCGTCCACAAATATCAACCGATTCTGATCAAACTTGACATGCCGCATCCTGATCCCAAGGACCAGGTTGGTATTACATTTCAGCCCGATCCGTTGAAAAATGGCGGACTTAGGCGACCATTTTGTTTTTGGTCATGAAAACGACGTTAACACTCTAGCGTCCACAAATATTAACAGATTTTGATCAAACTTAGAATGTTTAACCCTTACCACACAAGGAAGGTTGCGATTTCATTCCAACCCGATCCATCACAAAATAGCCGCCATAGGCCGCCATATTGTTTTCAGCTCCGAAACGACGTTAAGACTTTAACGTCCACAAATATTTATGGCTTTTGTTCAAACTTGGTGTGTGAGACTCTTACCACACAAGGTAGATTGCTATCTGAAGTCAAATCTACTACAGACAACTGACCTACTTTAAAGTTGTCCAGTCAGTTGAGTTCTGCTTCCCTGGAAGCTCTAGTTTTCATATGTATTAACGTGTACATAACTGAAGATGTGGTCTCGAAATTCACTTTGTTCCCATGGTGGATACAAGAGCAACACAACATGCATTTTAAGGCCATTTTCCCTGCTAGAGCGGGGGTCATTTTCCCTGCACACAATCTTCTCCATTTTGCCCTATTTTCTGCATCTCCCCTTGTTAACCCCCTTGCCCGCATTTCTTCTTCCACCATCTTTAGCCAAGTCTTTCTCGGTCTTCCCCGTCCTCTACTTCCTTCTACATTCATTTCCATCACTCTTCTCAACCAGTCACTTTCATCCTTCCTCAACACATGACCAGACCTTCTCAACCTGTTCCTCTTCACAGCATCCATCACAGGCTCTATTCCCATCATCTTTCGCAATTCATCATTTGTCTTTCTCTCTCTCAACGATACTCCGCACATCCACCGAACCATTCGCATTTCCACCCTTTCCAGCCTTCGTTGCTGCTATACGTTCATTACCCATGTCTCGTTCCCATAAATCATAACACTTCTCACACATGCAGCATACACCTTTCCCTTCAGCTTCAACGACACTCCCCTCCTCATCAGCATGCCACTCAGTTCCCGAAACTTCTTCCATGCACATCTTACTCTAGCAACCGTTGCCGAGTCTTATCCACCTTCTCCATTCAGCATGTCTCCGAGGTAGCAAAATGTTTTCACACCTTCCAGCTTCACGCCGTCTCCAAGATCCAACTCAACATTTCGTCCATCTGCAGCTCCCTCTGTGCACACCTTACATTTGAATGTAGCTGCCACACTGGTTAATGACCCTCTCAGACCACTGCATTTTTGATGAACCCACTCAGCACACATTGTACATTGAATGGAGTTCACTCCGACACCCTTCCTGCACACAGCACATGGCCACTTCCCAGTTCTTTCCACCTCACCACATGCTTTACCACTTTCCATCACCTTAGTCTTTCCGATATTCACCTTCAGACCTTTTGTCTCCATACATTCCTTCCACTTGTTCATCTTTTCCTTCAGTCCATCCATACTTTCCGCAATCAACACCAGATCATCTGCATACAACAACTCCCACGGTAAACCCTCCTTTACGTTCTGAACCAGCACCTCCATCACAGCTACAAATAGTAGTGGACTTAGTACCGACCCCTGATGCACTCCCACCTTCATCTCAAACTCACCACTGTTCCCTTCCTTCGTCCTTACAGCTGTGCACGCTCTTTTGTACATTGCCATCACTACTCTGATCAACCATTCCTCCATGGCGGATACTTGATGATTAACGAATTACTAGAATAATTGATTTGTCATCGGAGATGCTTCTTTTCACCTAAGCGTTCATGAACCAAGAAGTGGAATGGTATGCCGAATATCAGATAATTCAGAGTCCCTGTCATTCTGTTTGAATTTGGCCCTCACTCAGTCCATGTTTTGAAGACCTAAGAACATGCTTTTTGACCTGGGAAATTATCCAGGGTATACAAGAGGCATCAAATGTGTTGGAGAATAAATCTTTGTTATAAGTGATTCATAAAGTCGAGAGGAAGAAGGAAAATGTTAATCTGATGGCAAAACCGGAATTCTGATCGAAGGAGTCACTTCCATGTCAAAACGTAATCAATACGTCAGAGACATTGATTTGTTTTGATCATTACGTCATTTGTTTCATTAATCGGCAATGTCCGATTTTCGTTCAGAGCCTGGTGTTGGCTTAGCGGTTAGGATGCAGGTTTGGGATCCTCGGATCCTGAGCTCGAATTCCGGTCGATCGCTGAATTAACGCCAGGGGGGTTGACTCAGCCTGTCATCCTTCCGAGGTCCGCAAATTGAGTACCAGCTTGACTGGGATGAATGATCGCAGGGATACACGGCCTGGGGCCCGCAAGGCTAACCCTCGCTCTAGCGGGGAAAATGGCCTTAAAACGATCATTCATTCATTCATTCTGATTTTCATTCAATTGGATGATTAAAATAAATGTTGTTTTGAGCAAAAAAAAATTGTCTTTAGAGAACTTGTTCTTTTCAAGTGTTTTAGAGCGTTATTTATTTATATTTAGAATAGTCTTCAGAATTTGTGATATAAAGAAACACCAACAAAACTTTTCCCCGTGCTCTGCTGGTGGAAATTGTATTTTTCAATGCAATGTGATTTTTTTGCGCCTTACCGGCCGACCCGAACGTAAAATTGTGGATCCACGTCTGGTCGATTCATCACTACCTCCTATGGAGGTCACCATCTTTGGTGCTGCTGTGGTTTGTGCCGATGACAGCACTGTAGTTGCTGATTGAGAAGAAGTGGTTGTGGTCATTGTATCTACACCTGTGGAGGTTCCTGTGAAAGAAGTACGAGTAGTTGTGGCAGTGTTAAATCCCACCAGATGGGTTGACACAGCCTGTCATTCTTTGAAGGTCGGCAAAATGAGTACCAGCTTTCTGGAAAGAGGGGCACCGCATCAGCGGCACAGCGACGCTCCCAGAAAATGATGGAACCAGGAGCCACATGCTGCATATTAAATCGTAATAATAATAACATACACATGGTATCAAATATCGGATGGATGTACTCACCAAAGAATGCGATCCAAAGGTAGGAAAACATCAGGAATGTTGTAATAAATCTTCCCATTTTAAATCTTCTTTACAAAGTGTAATAATCACTGAAATCGTTTCTGATGAAAACTCTTCGTCTTTTTTTTTTTTTTTTTTTTTTTTTTTGTATACAAGATCGAGGCTCGTGAAAGAGCTAACATTAATCACACAAAAAGACAAACCGACACACAAAACACAAAAAACAAGGGGAGCGGCAGACAAGATGGGGAGAGAGGGGGAAGGACACAAACACAACATTTGAGAGCAGGGACATCGGGAGGACTTGGGGGGAGGTGGGAGAGGAATAAAACATATGAACACTGCAAGGACTCTGGGGTGAATTACCGGGGGTCGAAAAGATCAAGGTTTTCGATGGGGGAAGATAAGAGATGGTGGTGAACAGCTGTTTTATGAGTTGAAGAGGAAATTGAAAGGAGCCTTTTAAATAAGAAGAAAAATTCCTGTCGTGTTGCTAACATTGCAAAGAAAAAAACCATTCCTGTCCTTCCATTCTTTTGTGTACGTGAGTTTGTTTTGTGTGTCTTGTCCCTGGGTATAAGTAAGCTTGTATAAGTTAATATTGCACTGTGTCCTTCTGGTCCTTCCATCCTTCTGTAAATTATTTTCGTATCTTTCCTTCTCCTTGGTTCTTTTGGTCTTGTACATAATAGTTAGTAATAAATTATATTTGTTCTTCCTACCTTGCCTTCTTTCCTTCACATCCGTTAGTCCTTGTCTTTTCCATCATTGAATACCTGTGGTGCGATTTTGGCCAACGTTTAGGATCGGGTTTAGTCTTTGGTAATGGCTCGAACGTCGTGTTGCTAACACCGCTCGGCAATTATAACATCTAAAACCGGGGTTCGAGCGGGGGGAGTCCCTCCCCTGCTCGCGGTCAGGAGTGGCACTCAGGTCCTTGGGACTTTTCGTAGACCAAATACCCTGGCTGCTCCCGACCGGGAGGAGCGTTGGGACCCCCAGGACTCACGTCGGTCAGTCGTGGACAAGGGGATTGATCCCCCCTTGATAAGGGGAAAAGGGGCCGACGGAGAGATCCGCAACAATATGTAGAAATCACCTTCATAGCCCCGCCCTTTATAGCACATACCTTTGGCAATAGCACACCTACCTTGGTCATACATACCTTTACATGAAGATGATTTTCTTATCTTCCAAAAAGTCATTAAAAGAATGAAGAGTTCGCAGCAACAAATCGCTCAAAACTCGTGATAAAGGTGAAATAATTTAAATTCCATGAGATTCAGTTCTGCTTTTACATTTCAAGTGGACACCCAACTCATTAAACTCGAAATAGTACATACTAGTAAAAGTACCCTGCATTGCTGGGCAACACAGAGTCGCTTTGTGCCGGGAATATGAAGAGGGGGCAGGGGATGAGCGGAGGGAAGCGCGAGGAAGGGGGGTAGAGGGGGGGGGAATGGATGGAGGAGGGGAAGAGAGAAGGGGAAGGAAAGGGTAGAGGGAGGGTGGAGGGGTGAATGAGGGATGGAAGGAGAGGAGGGGTGGGGAAGAGTGTGGAAGGGGGAAAAGGAAGAGTGAGGGGTAGTGAATGGGGGGAGAGTAAGGTGGTGAGGGGAGGGAAGAGAGTAAGGGGACAGGAGAGAAAGTAAGGGACAGGAGAAAAAGTAAGGGAACGGGAGAGAAAGTAAGGGAATGGGAGACAGAGTAAGTGGGGAGGGAGGAGAGCAAGAGAGGAAAAGGGGGAAGGGGTGGAGAATAAAGAGGAGGGAGTTGAGGGGTGATAGATGGGTAGTTGAGGGAAGGGGGTGGGGAGGTGATGGGGAGAGGTGGAGGAAGGGCCATTCACACACACAGAAGAACTCACAGCCCTCCTTATGCCGTTCACTCACACAATACCACTCATGGCCCTCCTTATGCTGTTCACTCACACATAACCACTCATGGTCCTCCTTATGCCGTTCACTCACACATAACCACTCACGGTCCTCCTTATGCCATTCACTCACACAGAACAACTCACGGCCTTCCTTATGCTGTTCACTCACACATAACCACTCACGGTCGTCCTTATGCCGTTCACTCACACAGAACAACTCACGGCCCTCCTTATGCCGTTCACTCACACATAACCACTCACGGTCCTCCTTATGCCGTTCACTCACACAGAACCACTCATGGCCCTCCTTATGCCATTCACTCACACAGAACAGCTCATGGCCCTCCTTATGCCATTTACTCACACAGAACAACTCACGGCCCTCCTTATGCCATTCACTCACGCAGAACCACTCATGACCCTCCTTATGCTGTTCACTCACGCAGAACCACTCATGGCCCTCCTTATGCCATTCACTCACACAGAACAGCTCATGGCCCTCCTTATGCCATTTACTCACACAGAACAACTCACGGCCCTCCTTATGCCGTTCACTCACGCAGAACCACTCATGGCCCTCCTTATGCTGTTCACTCACGCAGAACCACTCATGGCCCTCCTTATGCCATTTACTCACACAGAACAACTCACGGCCCTCCTTATGCCATTCACTCACACAGAACCACTCGTGGCCCTCCTTATGCTGTTCACTCACACAAAACAACTCTCGGCCCACCTTATGCCATTCACTCACACAGAACCACTCGTGGCCCTCCTTATGCTGTTCACTCACACAGAACAACTCTTGGCCCTCCTTATGCCGTTCACTCACACAGAACAACTCACGGCCCTCCTTATGCCATTCACTAACACAGAACCACTCGTGGCCCTCCTTATGCCATTCACTCACTCGAAACAATCACAGCCCTCCTTACGCCATTCACTCACACAGAACAACTCAAGGCCCTCCTTACACAGTTCCCTCACATGGAACATCTCATGGCCTTCTTTACACCATTCACTCACTTGGAACCACTCACAGCCCACCTTACGCCGTTCACTCACACGGAACATCTCATGGCCTTTTTACACCATTCACTCACTTGGAGCCAGTCACAGCCCACCTTACGCCATTCACTAACACAGAACAACTTACGATCCTCCTTACACAGTTCCCTCACATGGAACAACTCACAGCCTTCTTTATAATGTTAACGCATACGGAACATCACACCACTCACATCACACCACTCAAGTTGTTCTGTGTGAGTGAATGGTCCTCCCTCCACCTCTCCCCATCGCCTCCCCTCCTCCTCCCTCAACTACCCCTCTCCTATCACCCCTCAACTCCCTCCTCACCACTCCACAGTTTTCCATGATTGCTCCCTCATATCACTCTCTTTTAGTATGAATAGAACAGATTACCAAGTTTGGACCATGTCCAGACAGCTATTTTAGTTTGTAAAAAGAGAAACTGCATAAAAACATTTTATTCACTGAATTTAAAACATTTTTGGACTAGTCAGGATCTGAGGCCGAGAGCAAATTGGGCAGACCGGCAGCAAATCCCGCTATAAACACACACACACACACACACACACAATCTCCCATATGAGCGCTTGTGAGTGGATCGAAGCACCGTGGCCTGTTCGAAGTGACATTGCGAAAAAGCATAAGCACGCATCTAAGGTTCGTCAACACGACAACCCCAAAGCACCAAAGGTTTACCTTTCAAGAGGCCTTTGTTCATCCACTGGTGTACTTTCTACTTTTTACAGCTTTTTTCGATTGTTTGCAAATATTACCTGAAACTATACCTTATTTCTCAAAACTATAAACACAAAACCCCAGAGAGCCGTTTCTGGAAAACTTCAGAAATCTGTGTCAAAATGTAACTGCGTTCAAAACCACGTGTTCTCCTCTCAAAATGACATTTTGCATCCAAATCGTACACACAAGCCAGCAAATGAACAGAGTAATAGACCATACTCAATACCAATTGCACACTGGTGTGATAAATGAAAAACACTATTTTGAAAATCCATCAGTATGCTTTTGATTTTTCAGTGTTGTAATTTACAACTTGCGAACAGTAGCCCATTGTTCCAAATTATTAGAGTATGCAGACATATTCAAACATAACAAGCGTTACGCCGAGGTCGGTGAAGTGATGTAAGTTGACAAAGTGGAAGACGCAAGCCATCTTGGATTTTGACGTGGCGACCCAATTTTCAATAGCGTTCTCCCTTATGCCTAGGTACACCCACACACCAGATTAGAAGTTAGTAGTTCGTTTATTTTTCAAGATATTTCGCTTCAAGGTTCAGACATACATGGCGGTGGCCTTCCTGGATTTTGACGTGGCGACCCAATTTTCAATAGCGTTCTTCCTTATGCGTAGATACACCCACACACCAGATTAGAAGTTAGTAGTTCGTTTATTTTTCAAGATATTTCACTCACAAGGTTCAGATATACACAGACTTGGCATTTAATATGGAATATTTTTTTTTCTTGACTTGGGTTTACTTTCTTAACTCAGTATATCAATCTGGTGAGTTTATTTTACACTTTGGTGATTTATTTGTTAAAAGAACCATGTCACTGATTGTCTGTCGCAGCAAGAAGTCAACAACAGGATTATATCACAGGTGGCGTGGCAAAATGTACGGACAGGTGCATTTGATGATTGGCTTCACAGTCGGGTATACAAGGGTTGTTGCGTTCTGTATTAGTGGAAAACAACTGCTGCACGTCTCCAAAAGTTATTGCCGCTTCCTCTGGAGATGGTCCGTCAACTCGACAATGCTGTTTGTCATGGAGTGGTGGCTTTACGAAATTACGGCATGAAACAGCGTGCTATTGCTCGGCAGTATGGCATCACTCAAGGTCAGGTGTCAAAGATGCTGAAATGAAATGCTCAGAGGGGTGTCCCTACTCCAATACCGAGGCCAGGACGTCCCCGCAGAACCACAAGGAGGGATGATCGCCAGCTGCACCGATTAGTCCGCAATGGCCGTACCAGGTCAGCTAATCGGCTTTGGGCTGAGTGGCAGCAACTGACAAATGTGCCTGTATCCAGAAGGCTAGTCAACCAACGACTGGTTCAAGCAGGCTATCGTGCCAGGTGTCCCCTGAGAAAGCCACGCCTGACCAGACAACACCGCCAGCGCCGATTGCAGTGGGCCAGAGAGCACCGTCAATGGCAGCCAGGACACTGGAATCACGTGATCTTCAGTGACGAGTCTAGATTTCTGGTCTATTGTCAAGATGGCCGCGTCCGAGTGCACAGACAAGTGCATGAAGCCTACAACAAAGATTGTGTAGTGCCAAGAGTCCAAGCTGGAGGTGGTGAGGTGACCGTTTGGGCTGCTTTTCATGCAGGGGGCAAAACTGACCTGGTTGTTCTGAATGGAAACCTGAACCAGTTCAAGTACAGGGCCATTCTGGAAGAAACATTGCTTCCATTTGCTCGTGCAGCCTTTCGAGGAAACTTTGTCTTCCAAGATGACAATGCACGGCCTCATCGTGCTCGCATGATCCAACACTTTCTTGCTGACCGTGGTGTAGAGCATATGGAGTGGCCTGCCATGTCCCCGGATATGAATCCGATAGAGAACTTGTGGGCAGAATTAACGCGTCAAATCGACCACTTGGACCAGCAGCCGACCTCTGTGCGTGAATTGCAGCAGGCTATTGTCACTGCATGGCAAGCGATTCCTGTCCAAACCTTGGCAGATCTCGTGAACAGCAGGGAAAACCATAGTCCCCCTTTCGCTCCGCGGTGCAACGGGGGACAAAAAGAACATACAAACACAGTGAGATTGTTTTTGTGCACCTCTCCTGTCCTACTCCATCTCCAGCGCTGCATGATGTCGTCACTTGGCACCGAAGGGGGCCGGCAATGACGCATGCTGAAAGGGAGTGCAGTCGGACCCGCTATTCGTGGTTTCGCTTTTCACGATTGATAAAATGCGACCTATTTCTCTATTCGCGGAAAAGTGTCCCACAAATTCACGGGGTTTTTTTGCTATTTGCGGCCGTGTTCCGCGAAATCGCAGTTTTTTTTTTCCTATTCGCGGCCGTGATCCGCGAATTGGGGTTGGTGTTTCAGGGGTGCAAAAAAAAATTATTCACGAGCTGTTAGCTTGACATACGGTACATAGTCAGGGCCCTTAGGGATATTTTGGGGCCGTTTGGTTCAAATTCTTCCAAAAGCACCAAATTTGGCCCAGATGTTGCCCATGCCATACTCTTTCGATTTTTGACGGGCGCCCCCCCCCCCCCCCGGGGGCCCATATTGGCGAAATACTAAATGGCCGCCACCCGGATTAGAGGAAAATCAGTTCAATAACCAAAATGATGATTCGAGGTCAAGGTCAACCCTCAAGGTCATTTTAAAGGTCATTTTTGAGTCAAACATGTCTGTTTTTGAGTTTTTTGTCAAGATTTACGCGAGGTTCACCATTTTATGTTTCTGGGTTGGGTAATCGAACTCTGACCTTATTTTTGACAATTAGAGGAAATATTTACATGTCTATTTCCTAATTTTCAGGCATATGCAGTTCATCAGTCTAATTACAAAGGTATGGATTTTGATGTTTTATGAACTGTATGCCATATCCTTGTGTTTAATTTTTGTGCGATCATGATCCGGGTTCATGTATACATGATTGTATACATGTCATAAATATGACGTCATAAGTCATGTGACCTGGCGGCCATATTGGATTTTATGAAAACCTTAAAAATGGATCCCTGCCTTCATTTTTCGATCGATTCATTTTGAACTTTGACCACTTATAGTACGCCATGTGATTGGATGCATATCCTAATTATGACGTCATAGGTCAGGTGACATGGCGGGATGGACCGGTATGGTCCCCGGATCATACCGCCCTTGGCGCCCGTCAAAAATCGAAAGAGTATGGCATGGGCAACATCTGCGCCAAATTTGATGCTTTTGGAAGAATTTTAACCAAAATATCCATAAGGGCCCTGACTAACAGGTATTTATAAAAACCCATCTTTCACCAGCCATGCATAAAGCAGCTGGACGTACGTACGCAAAAAACATCTTGTACAAGCCGCGAACATGACTTGCTTAAACATTCACTGCTGTGTGATTTGCGTTTTCATGGCTTTCGCGGCCACAAATTTTATCCGCACTAGAAGTGAGTTTCGCGGGATATCCCACCAGATGTGTAAACAAGTCAACTCCGCAAATTATAGAATGCAAACGCTTCATTTAATTGATTACAGTTTGCAATTTACTTTAAAGGATCATTAGAGATCTTACACAATGAAAACGCTTCGGGTGATGTTCCATCAGCTACAAAAAACATGTCAACACCACGAATTGTTTCATTAAATCTATTATGCAAATGCAAAAGGCTTCATTAAATCTTTTACGTATTGAAATTAACAGATAGCCTCAATACGGCATCATCCGATAACATCCCCCACAAACAATGGGCAGAGTACCTCCCGCAACTACCCACAATGCTCGCAATCCTACATAAACAGACTGCCCTGGATCTCAATCATTGTTCTCGTGCCGTTGCTTCGACTTGTGTTTTTGACTCTCGCTCTGCTCATCATTCAATCATGGCTCCCAAGTGCAATATCAGTGCCGGAGATGCGTCGACTACCAAGAGGCAAAAGAAAGTGATGTGCCTCTGCAACGAATTGGAGCTGCTCGACCGACTTTTGAGCGGAGAGTGCGGCCTCTGTGGGCAGGCATTATGGCATCAACGAATTCACCAGTCGCTACATACGGAATAACGAGAAAGCATTCCGTTACAGTATTTCAGCAAGTGCTGTATCGAGTACAAAGGTGGTCACCCATGTCCGGGATGTCCACATCGAAAGGATGGAGAAGGTTCTCAGCACATGGATAGAGGACAACGTGCAGAAAAGTATGCATTTGAGTGGACTTCTCATTCATGAAAAGGCCAAACAAATTTACCATAATCTGTCTGGTGAGGGTGGTGCCAGCACGAGTGATGCGCCGAGCGATGATGGTACAAGCAGCACGACTTCATTTACTGCAAGCAGGGGATGATTCTACCATTTGAAGGAGTGGCACTGTCTCAAAAATGTGAAACCCTCAGGGGAGCATGCCTCTGCGGACCACGAGGCAGCAAAAGCGTTCCCTGCTCAACTCGCGAGGCTGATCGAAGAGAATGATACCTCCCAGAACAAGTGTTCAAGGCTGATGAGACTGGTCTCTTCTGGAAAAAGATGCCCATGAGAACTTTCATCTTGAAGCGTGAGGAGACAGCTGCCCTGGCTGCCAAGTGTTACGGGGTCCTCCCCTATCCCCTGGTCTCGGTAAACCTCCGAACCCCGAGAGGGTCCCCGGCAGAAAGATATGTTATCCTTGGTTGAAATCAATCAAATCAATAATGAAACCACACCAAGGGTTATGAACAAAGAGTAATATATTATAAATCACACCGGAATCACGACACAAATAATAATAACAATTCGCCCTACAATCACTATTTTAAAGATGGTACCACCTTATCTAGGCCTTTAACCCAAACTCACAGCACTCCCCCAATGTCTCTGTACCCCTCCAAGGTGAAGTCGATTCGCTCCAGCGATCGTTGGATCAATGTCCGAGCACAATCAATTGAGGCGTGGACGATCGAAGCAACCCATAGGTCACGTGGTCCAACACCCAGCACAATAGCGGTGGAATGGGAAACCTCCCAAAGACGCGCTCCGATGTACACGTTTGCGGTTCAATCAGCGAGTCCCCTTATAATCCTCAAAATCCACTTTCTTGCACAGCCGTCCCCAGCAACCCACCGGGGAATAATGCCCGGCCGATGCGACAAAAACCTTTTCACTGAAGGTAGCGCACGTGGCGAAATGGCGGACGGCTTTCACTCGAGCCGGACTTCCAGGCAAGGACACTCCGGACCCTCAATGCAGATACCCGACCACACAGGCTCCACAGCACTCCGGCGATGTCACCTATCGCACGAACTTCCTTTCAAGGACTCAAAGTTCACTCACACTGCCTGCTCGACCACTCGGTATGGAGCTTCCACCAAGATCGTCTTTTTCCTTCTTTTCCACGCCTCTTCTCCCTCGCTCCCTTTCTCTTCCGGGTCACGATCCGGATCTCCGGCCACATTTTACCAGGAGCGCTTTTAAACCTTTTAACCACAATAACCCTTACTGAGAACCAACAATAATAATAATACCAACAATAATTAGGGCCGAATCCGTAACACAAGGACCAGGTATCTCTTCTCCTCTGTGTAAACGCAAAAGGGGACTTCATGCTGAAACCCATGATGTTGTACCTTCATCGCCCAACACCACCTCCCTCATCCAGCCACTCGACCAAGGTGTGATTTCAACGTTTAAAACATATTACACCCGTCGCACCTTTCGCCGCATTTTGGATGCGATGGAGGGCCCACCGTCGGGCAGTGTTGGAAGGATTTCAACATTGCTCACTGCATTGGTGCCATCAAGGAGTCGCTGGATGAGGTGAGAGCCTCCACCATCAACGTGTGCTGGCACAACCTGTGGCCACAGGCAATCAGAAACTTTACTGGCTTTCCCAATAACAATGAGGAGAGGCATGTGATTGTAGGGTTGGCACGGCAATTGGGAGGGGAAGGATTTGATGACATGCAATCTGAGGAGTTGGAGGATCTCATTGCCTCACATGGCGACAACCCCACCGAGGTGAAGTTGGAGGCCATTATAACGGTTTCCGAAGCGGAGGAGGCAGGCAGTGATGAGGAAGAGGTGCCGAGGTCTAACCTCACAGTCCAGTTCCTGGGTTAGTTGCTGCATGGCATGAGGGTGCTTGTCGACAAGTTGGAAGATGCTGACCCAGTCATGGAGAGGTACCTCAAGTTTAAGATTATTTGCTTCTCCCTTACAAAGAGCTGCATCGAAACCTGCAGCAATCTGCCAGACAACTCTCCATTAGCCATTTCTTCAGCCCTTCTCCCTCCACCTCAAGACCATGACATCAGCACCCTCTCCTGCTACCCTCTCAGTGTCCTCACCAGCATCCTCACCAACACCCTCAACTGCTGCCCCTGCCTGTCCCGCCTCTCCGTCAGTGCGATAATCAACGGTGCAGGAGTATCATTTGGGTCATCCTCAAATGATACTCCTGAACTGTCTCACATGACATATCACGTGCCTTCGATACGGTCTGGCACCCAGCTCTGCTCACCAAACTCTCCCCCTATGGTATCCATGGAAATCTCCACTCATTGCTTGCAGACTTCCTCTCTGGTCGAAGGCAACGTGTGGCCCTGAATGGATTTCTCTCATCTCCCCTGCCTGTTCTGGCTGGAGTTCCCCAAGGTAGTGTTCTGGGCCCTGTGCTATTTCTGGTCTTCATCAATGATCTCTCCGACTCTCTGGAAAATCCTCTCTATCTTTTTCCTGACGACTCCACTATCTGCTGCTCCATTCCTCAACCATCAGATTGGCAGTCTGCAGCCTCCTCACTCTCTGCAGACCTGGACAAAATCACAGACTGGTCATACAAGTGGAACATGTCTTTCAATCCTGACAAATCTCACACTCTTACAATGTCTCTCCGAAAGGACCGACTGGAAAACCCTCCCATCTACTTTCTCAACAATCCTCTCCAAGAAGTTCTGTTGCTCAAGCTTTTGGGTCTCACTATCTGCCATGATCTTTCTTGGGAAAACCACATATCCAAGTTGGCCTCCAAAGCCAGTCGCCGACTGGGCACCCTCGGTCGTGCGAAGTCCTTCCTTGGCACACCTGAGCTCCTCACCACATACAAGGCTTTCATCCGCAGATCAATGGAATACTGTTCCCCCCTCTGGGCCGGTGCTCCTGCCTCACACCTAGCTCGGCTTCACGTTGTTGAAACCAAAGCTTTCAGAATCATTGGAATCTCCTGCAATGAAGCTAACTCCGAGGGCCTTTCACTCACTCACCGCAGGCAGGTTGGTGGTCTTTCTGTCTTCTACCAAACTCCTCTCCGGCCTTGCTCCCCCAGCTCTCTCTGTGCTCTGTCCCCCCAATATTCCTTCAGGTCGCACAAGATCTGCCTGCAACCCTCTTATGGTTAAACTGCCAAAATCTAGGCTCTCTGCTCACCTTCACTCTTTCATTCCCCTTTTCTCCCGCCTCTGGAACAAACTCCCCCACTCCCTTCAATCCCACTCCTCCCTCCAGGTTTTTAAAACAGCTGTTCACCACCATCTCTTATCTTCCCCCATCCAAAACCTTGATCTTTTCTACCCCCGCTAATTCACCCCAGATAAACTTTGTTTTTTGAAAATCCAACTTCTTTCCTGGAAGTCCTTGCAGTGTTCATATGTTTTATACCTCTCCCACCTCCCCCCAAGCCCTCCCCCTCCCACATTTCTCCCAATGTCCCTGCTCTCAAATGTTGTGTTTGTGTCTTTCCCCCTGTCTCCCCATCTTGTCTACCGCTCCCCTTATTTTTGGGGTTTTATGTGTCGATTTGACTTTTTTGTGTGATTAATGTTAGCTCTTTCATGAGCCTTGATCTTGTATTCAAAAAAAAATCAATTTTAAAAAAGCCTCAGAGTTTGAGGAAGTGATGGGATTTTAATTCATCATCATTAGAAAGTTGCGTGTGTTTGTAAAATGCAAATTTTAAACGGTACATGATGGTGTTGTGTTTTTTTTTAGTTTCACGGTGTGGTATGGTTAAGCAATTTTAATAAACAACTGCAAGTGCACTCCATCAATAAATTGAGAATGGTACCTGGTGTTGTCGTTTTTTTTTTTAATTTGTAAGCATCTATCTATAATTCCATTAATCTCTGTGTGTATGTGTGTGTGTATGTATGCGACAACGATTTCTCGACAACTACCGGTCCGATATACTTGAAACTTGCCAGGTATATTGCTGGGGACCCGAGGATGTGCCTTTTCAAGGTTTGAAATTAATCGGACAAGTACTTACCGAGCTATGGCGATTTAGCCGTTCGCCGTTCGCTTTGGCGTTGCGAATGGACCAAACCATTCATGTAAATAGAGGGGGGGGGATTGTCACTGTACTCGCAAGCCGTTCGCCGTTCGCTTTGGCGTTGCGAATGGACCAAAACATTTCATGTAAATAGAGGGGGGGGATATAATTTTAGATAGATATATAGTACGGGCATATATATAGTACGGGCATGCCCTAGTTTTTTAAATGAAACTAATCATGTGCATTTGGGGTTGAAAATATTTTAAACTTTGAAGATTTTCCTCTGTGAATCAGGAACCGCCAGGAACCTATATCGTATCCCCCTTTTCTCCATTGAAACAATGCCGTGGCATACATTCTGTGGCATACATTCGCGGGATTTTCATCGACCTTCGTGGATTATCGTCGACATTCGCGGGTTTTGTCTCGCCATTTCCAGGACTTTCATCGACCTTTTGCGGATTATCGTCGACATTCTCGGGATTTGCCTCACCATTCGCGGATTTTGCCTCGACATTTGCAGTTTGTTCCTCTCCATTTGCAGATTTTTGCGACTCGGGACCCTATCCCCCTTTTTTCCATTGAAACAATGCCCCGCTATTCGCAGGTTTCGCATTCGCGGACTTTCAAACATCCCTCGCGAATAGCAGGGTCCAACTGTACTCAGTTTTCACTCTGGTTTCTTGTTACTTATGAAAATCTAAGATTTTTCAAGAATATTAGTTGGTCTTGCGTGTTATTCTGTCTGTTTGTCTACCTGTATGTCAGTCGCCTACAGGTCACAATTTTCAACCGATCTTCATGAAACTTCACCAACTGGTGGAGTTGGTCATAAGCAAGAAGCCTGTTGTTTTTCGGGTCAAACTGTCAATAGGTCAACATAGGCCAAAAGTCACCAACTTTGTCAAATTTCTAAAATCCACAATTTTTATTCTGACACTCTGGCACACTCTCACTGGCACTCTGTCACTTATTCTGACACAACTATATTCATATCTGGTCACTGAATTCAACCAACTATTTTTAAGATCAGCATAGGCCAAAAGGTCAACATAGGCCAAAGGTCAACCACAATTTCCACTTTCTAAAATCCTCAATTTTCATCTGATTGACTTGAAATTTTAATAGGATTTTCATATCAGCTAATTGAATTCAACCACCAACTATTTTTTGGTCAACATAGGTCATAAGGTCAACATTGGCCAAAGGTCAACCACTTTTTCCAAATTTCTAAAATCCTCTTTTCATTCGATTGACTTGGAATTTGAATGGGATTTCCATGTCAACGAACTGAATTCAACCACCAATTATTTTTGAGATCAACATCGGCCAAAAGGTAAACATAGACTAAAGGTCAACCACTTTTTTCAAATTTCAAAAATACTTAATTTTCATTGGATTGACTTGAAATTTGAATAGGATTTTCATATCAGCAAACTGAATTCAACCACCAACTATTTTTTGGGTCAACATAGGCCAAAGGTCAATCACTTTTTTTCAAATTTCAAAAATCCTCAATTTTCATCAGATTGACTTGAAGTTTGAATAGGATTTTCATGTCATCTAACTGAATTCAAGCACCAACTTTTTTTTTTTTTACATGGGCCAAAAGGTCAACATAGGGCAAATTTCTAAAATTGTCAATTTTCATCCGATTAACTAGAAATTTGAAGACGATTTGCATATCTGGTCACTGAATTCAACCACTAATTGTTTCTAGGGTCAAAGGATGCTCTACTAAGTGCCATTCTACTTTCTTCTCTTTTGCCAAGTGTCACTCCTATGAGTGATTTTTCATTTGTGTGTTTGTCTGTCCACTCACTTTAGTCTAGTAGGAAGACTAGGTCCCTCTGCACCCCCCGGGGATATACTTCTAATCAGTGTTTCTAGATTGGAAAAAATGTGTAGAAAATGACTAGCTATGGCCCCAAGCTGAAAAAATGTCCCACATACCATTTTTATGCAAATTACTGCTGCAAATTTTATGCAAAATTATGCAAATTTTATGCAAATTTTTGATGAGGAGTAGAGTTGAGGGGTCTTTGAGGGCTTCATCGAGGTGCTCTCGGTTGCAAGACTGGGTCATTCTGAGAAGCACAGCAGGGTCAGAGATCATGATGTTCTCCTCCTCAGTGAATCTCTCCATCAACAGCCTCTCCATTGCCTCACACACTGTTTTGAGGCAAAAGAGGGACTTTGCGTAGGCCTTTCCACTGAGAACACCTTTGAGAGATCCACTTGTTACTAGTTGTGCCTCAAAGAGAATCTCTGCATATCCAGAACCACGCATCTTGTGTCCAGTGAGCATCCCGATGTAGTTCATGGATGTGTGGAAGGGTCCAATCGTTACTACATGACTAGCAAATTCATTTGGCCAGCGCCAGATGATGGGAAGGGCTTTCATGCAGACACCCAGATCAAATGTATTCAGGACCCATCTCTGACCCACCTCAGCAGTTGCTGCCTCGGAACGCTTCAGTAGCTCACGAACAACTGCGTTGTCTGTGATCGGTTGGTGGATAGGCGTGCAGTAGTCGACTGTTGATTTGCTGGGTGGGGGAGAACCAGTTGCAGAGGTGAAACCCCCTAGCCCAGGCACAGGCTGCAGGCCATTGCCATGCCATGCAGGCACCAGGCACAGACCGATCACAGACAACGCAGTTGTTCGTGAGCTACTGAAGCGTTCCGAGGCAGCAACTGCTGAGGTGGGTCAGAGATGGGTCCTGAATACATTTGATCTGGGTGTCTGCATGAAAGCCCTTCCCATCATCTGGCGCTGGCCAAATGAATTTGCTAGTCATGTAGTAACGATTGGACCCTTCCACACATCCATGAACTACATCGGGATGCTCACTGGACACAAGATGCGTGGTTCTGGATATGCAGAGATTCTCTTTGAGGCACAACTAGTAACAAGTGGATCTCTCAAAGGTGTTCTCAGTGGAAAGGCCTACGCAAAGTCCCTCTTTTGCCTCAAAACAGTGTGTGAGGCAATGGAGAGGCTGTTGATGGAGAGATTCACTGAGGAGGAGAACATCATGATCTCTGACCCTGCTGTGCTTCTCAGAATGACCCAGTCTTGCAACCGAGAGCACCTCGATGAAGCCCTCAAAGACCCCTCAACTCTACTCCTCATCAAAAATTTGCATAAAATTTGCATAATTTTGCATAAAATTTGCAGCAGTAATTTGCATAAAAATGGTATGTGGGACATTTTTTCAGCTTGGGGCCATAGCTAGTCATTTTCTACACATTTTTTCCAATCTGGAAACACTGATTAGAAGTATATCTCCGGGGGGTGCAGGGGGACCTAGTCTTCCTACTAGACTACTTATACTTGCCTACAGGTCACAATTTTAAACCGATCTTGCCGAACCTACACCAAATGGTAGAGTTTGTGTTCCGACCAAATCGTATGTAATTTTGAGGTCCAAAGGTCAACCACTTTTTTCAAATTTCCAAAATCCTCAATTTTCATCCGATTGACTTGAAATTTGAATAAGGATTTTCATATCAGCTAACTGAATTCAACCACCAACTATTTTTGAGATCAGCATAGGCCAAAAGGTCAACATAGGCCAAAGGACAACAACCATTTCAAATTTCTAAAATTCTCAATTTTGATCCAATTGACGTGAAAATTGAATTGGATTTTCATATCAGCTGTACAACGACAAGTACAACACTTATCCGATCAACCACCAACTATATTTGAGATCAGCATAGGCCAAAAGGTCAACATAGGCCAAAGGACAACAACCATTTCAAATTTCTAAAGTTCTCAATTTTCATCTGATTGACTTGAAATTTGAATAGGATTGTCATGTCAGCTAACTGAATTCAACCACCAACTATTTTTTTGATCAACATAGGCCAAAGGTTAGCCATTTTTTTGGAACCTTTAAAATCCTCAAATTTCATCCTATTGACTTGAAATTTGAATGGGATTTACATATCAGCTAACTGAATTCAACCACCAACTGTTTTTGAGATCAGCATAGGCCAAAGGTCAACAACCATTTCAAATTTCTAAAATCCTCTATTTTGATCCGATTGACGTGGAAATTGAATGGGATTTACATATCAGTTAACTGAATTCAACCAACAACTTTTTTAGGTCAACATAGGTCACAAAGTCAACATAGGCCAAAGGTCAACCACTTTTTTCCAATGTCCTAAATCCTCAATTTTCATCTGATTGACTTGAAATTTGAATAGGATTTTCATATCAGCTAACTGAATTCAATCACCAACTATTTTTTTGATCAACATAGGCTAAAGGTCAGCCACTTTTTTGGAATTTCTAAAATCCTCAATTTTCATCTGATTGACTTGAAATTTGAATAGGATTTTCATATCAGCAAACTGAATTCAACCACCAACTATTTTTTGAGATCAGCATAGGCCAAAAGGTCAACATAGGCCAAAGGTCAACAACAATTTCCTATTCTAAAATCCTCAATTTTCATCCGATTGACTTGAAATTTGAAAAGGATTTTCATATCAGCTTACTGAAACAAACCACCAACTATTTTCGAAGTCAAAATTGGCCAAAAAGACAACATCGACCAAATTTCTAAAATTGTCAATTTTCATCCTATTAACTGAAACTTTGAAGGCTATTTGCAATATCAGGTCACTGAATTCAACCACTTATTATTTTTGAGGTCAAAAGGATGCTCTACTGAGTGCCATTCTACTTTGTTCTCTTTTACCAAGTGTCGCTCTATGAGTGATTTTCCATTTGTGTGTTTGTCTGTCCGCTCACTTATACTTGCCTACAGGTCACAAAAAACCGATCTTCACGAAACTTCACCAAATGGTAGAGTGAAAGTGGAGTAGAGTGGCCTATGTTGATCTCAAAAATAGTTGGTGGTTGAATTCAGTTAGCTGATATGAAAATCCTATTCAAATTTCAAGTCAATCAGATGAAAATTGAGAATTTTAGAAATTTGAAAAGGTTGTTGACCTTTTGGCCTATGTTGAATTTTGATTTTGGCCTATATGGCCAAATATTACCAAATATGGTAATTGTAATATAATATATAATATGGTATATGTAAATAATGTAATATGTAATATGGTAATAAAATATGGTATATAATATAATTATATGGCCAAATATATGGCAAATATATGGTTATTACCTTTTGGCCCATATGGATCTCCAAAATTGTTGGTGGTTGAATTCAATTAGCTGATATGTAAATCCTATTCAAATTTCAATTCAATCGGATGAAAATTGAGGATTTTAGGAGGGTGGTTGACCTTTGGCCTATGTTGACCTTTTGATCTTTTGACCTCAAAAATATATAGGATTTTGGTTAAGTTTCTGCTTTGATGTCTGATATTCCTATGTCTGATAGCCACACTCTCCTCCGTCCTGACCAGTCTCTCGTCCATTTCCTTTGTGTCAAACAAACTCTAAGCAATCTATAGCATTTTATTACCCTGCGCTCACGAAGCGAAAAACACGGTTAGGCATTCAATATGAGGGGCTCCTCCTGTAGAATTTTGTAATGATAATGATGACGTCATAGGTCACGTGGTACAGGCGCCATCTTGGAACAAATATAAAAAAGCTGCACCTCCATTTCTCCGAAACCGCTCCATGGAAACAATTCAAACATGGCTCATTGTCAAGTACTCCCCTGGGGGAATAAGACATCATCTTAATGATGATGTCATCAGTACCTTAATTATGACGTCATAATTAGACAAGCACAATGCTTGATTCGATCAGTATGAATTTTTTTTCTCTGCAATTCTTGGTCCGATTGACACGTAATTTTTTACCATCGGAGCGCCTCCTCCTGTGGAATATTTTAATGACATTTATGACATCATAGGTCACGTGGTACAGGCGCCATCCTGGAAAAACTTCGCACCTCTATAATCTCTGAAACCACTCCATGGAAAAAAATTGAGACCTGGCTCATTGGCAACTACACCCCATGGGGAATATGATATGTTAATGATGATGTCATCGGTGCCTTCGTTATGACGTCATAATTCGACAAGTACAACACTTAACCGATCATTATGATTTTTTTTTCTTAGCAACTGTTGGTATGATTTTGAATATGAGGAGGTGAAAGAGGGCTGTGTCCCAGAGTGAGGATGTGAAAGAGTGCTGTGTTCTAGAGTTAGGAGGTGAAAGAGGGCCATGCCCCAGAGTGAGAAGGTGAAAGAGTTCCATGTCTTAGAGTGAAGAGGTGAGGGTGTTCTGGTTGTGGAAAACATACTGACACCATGAAGTGTATTTTTCTTCACAATCTCGGACTGCAGTATTCAGACAAATTTTACAAATTGTTCATAAAAATGTCATATTTTATTACATTCATATTTCAGGTACAATTCACTGGATAACAAAATAATTTTTTTAAATAAATGTTCCTATTCATCATATGTAATACTTCGCAATATATTAACCCAAATAATTTTTAAAGTGAGGAAAAAGTGCACAAATGTCTATTTTGAATCAATTGTTAACATCACATGAACTGCCATCGTCATAATACAAGTTACAGTCATTTAGCAGTACAGAATATTATATTAACCGATTTTGGCTCGCAGGATAGTTTGGAACAGCCAAGTGTGGGATCGAATCTCAAACCAGTTGTAAACGCTCACCCTGGTGTATCAAATGCAGCCGTTAAAGGAGTAGTATAATATATTCCGTATTTAAGTACAAATCAAAAATATAAATAAAGTCTCTCCCTCCACCCAACCGTTTTAAGCATTTTCGACCCTTCAATCGTATCCAGAGTAAATGCCATCCATTTTGTGTGGTCGGTACTGCGGAAGTTTCTGCAATGAAACAACAACAATAACAACATTAGATGAGTCTCTTTGTATTTTTTGTGTCAAAGAGTCAATCAAGTTTGCACATACCCTATGTACAAATCAATGCAGAAAAAAAAAAAAATAATAATAATAATAATAATAATAATAATAAAACACCTTTAGAGGCCATTTTTCCCCGCAAAGCGGGGGTTGGCCTTTTTCGGGCACTGTGGTTGTTGTTTTTGTTGGTCCCCTTTTTGAAGCAATGTTTTACGGCCGGATGCCCTTCCTGCCACCAACCCTGTTTGTCGCCTTTTTACGACACACAGGGAATTACCAGTGAACTGGTACTCAAATCATATCCACAAATCAATGCGGAAAGTGGGATTTAAATTTGTGGTTCATTGCCTTGGAAGGTGGTGCTCATATGGGAATGTAAAACGGGCCAATCAGAATTGTTGTTTCTGGTGCCATCCTTCACAGTGGTTTATTTTATTTAGAAATTCCTAAATCGGCATTCCTGAATTAAACAAAATTGGCTTTGTGTCAATACAGCGCCTTCCTCTCCTGTCTCTCCCCACTTCCCCTCCTCTAAACCCAGATCCCATGCTAGTCAGTGAATAAAACACAAGTAACTAGAACAGCACTTGCTGGAGCGCATACCTCTGCCGGGCTGAACAGTTTACGTTTTGTATCCCACTGAGAGGCTGGATCTAGATCCGGACCTGGACCAAAATATAATCGCTTGTTGTTGTCGTCACCCTTAACCAACATATCCACCTAATTTTGTCATAATCCATCCACAACTTTTGGAAATATCATGCTATACAGTGCCCACTATAAGTATTGGAATATTGAAGTCAAATTTGTTATTACTAGTCCACCCGCTCACTACAGGAGCAGCAGGAGGGGTCATTCCTCTTTGGGGTATATAGATTACAGTCAATCTGTGGTCCGGTCTCAAGAACATTGGGTGTGTGTTCATTTACCAAGTTTCTTGGGGAGAGTTCACCAAGTGGTTGAAGCATTCGAGCGAGCACTCCATTCAAAACCGTTAAGGAACGGCTGGCTTGGCAAACGCAAACTAGCTGCTTGGTAAATGAGTACAACCCGGCTTTCTCCCTTTCAGATTCGTATTAAACAGCAGGAGCGAGTTTCAAAAGTTCGCTATGAAAAATGCCACTGTAGCAGCAGAAAGGGCCATGTTTTAACCCAACATTTGTGGGGTATATCGAGTACCGTAGATCTTCGCTCAGTTCTGTAAGTAAACATTACTTCACGGATGTTGGGATTCCTCCAAATTTCTTCATTCAGTGTTATAAAGAGCATTAGCGACTGTTTAAAAAGCTAATCATACATGTTTGTGGTTTATAATATTTTTACTTCCTGTAGAAGCCCCAGGTGTGTACCCCGGTTTAGAATAGGTACACCAAAAGGGTTGGCGTCAGGAAGGACATCCGGCCATAAAAACATTGCCTCAGAAAGGGAACCATGACAATTACAACTACATATGGGCAGGGTACAGCCTGAAGTACCCCGTGTGGGACCCCACTCCCTCTCGTCAAAACTCAAGGTGGGGAACCCGATTGAAGCAAGGGTGGAAATCACTCCATTTATGATGACGAAACGTCTGATGCCCAACGTGGAGATCGATTTCTGAGGTTTGGGACATGGAATGTAGAGACAATGACAGGGAGATCAGGAGAAGTGGTGGAAGTATTGGTCAGAAGAAGAGTGGACATATGTTGTGTGGAGGAGACGAGATGGAAGGGAAGTGGTGTGAGAATGGTGAAGGGTAGGCAGGTACAGAAATACAAGTTTGTGTGGCAAGGGTGCCCGGAAGGCGTGCATGGTGTTGGTGTCCTGTTTTCTGAGGAGTTTGTAGACAGTGTGGTGAGTGTGACTAGAGTGAGTGAAAGGTTGATGATGGTGAAAAGTGAAAATGATGATTGGAAAGCTCTTGGTGAACGTCATCTCGGGATATGCTCCGCAGGTTGGTCGGAGCGATGACGAGAAGGACAAGTTCTGGTGTGTGATAGAGAAGCTGATGGAAAACATGAAAGATGAGGAAGTTGTTGTGGTAGGAGGAGACCTAAATGGACATGTGGGAAGGAGTATGGATGGTTTTGAGGGAGTTTATGGGGGTTACAGATATGGTGTGAGAAATGGAGAAGGTGAAAGGATTTTGGAGTTTGCTGATGGAGCTGATTTGTTGATTTGTAATACTCAGTTCCAGAAAGAGGATAATAAGCTTGTTACATACACGTCAGGTGGGTCGACGACAACCGTTGACTACCTGATGGTGCGTATGCGAGATAGGGGGCACCTCTGGGACACAAAGGTGATCCCAGGGGAGGAGGCTGTTTCACAGCACCACTTGGTTGTCTGTGACATAAGGGTGAAAGGTGCGAGGAGAGCTCGGCGGGTGAAGTACCAACCGAGAATGAAGGTATGGAGGTTGAAAGGTGACAATGAGGGAGGCATTAAAAGAGAGGCTAAGTATGATAGAGGATGATGTGGTTGAGCTTGAAAGTGGTTGGATGTCAATGAAAGACAGTCTGTTGGGAGCCGTTGGTGAGGTATGTGGATGGACAAAAGGACCACCGAGGCACTCGGAAACATGCTGGTGGGATGATGAAGTTGGAAAGAGGATTTACGAGAAGAGGAAGAAGTTCAAGGAGTGGCAGAAGGCGAAGGGTACGGGGGCAGAAAAGGCAGAGCATGAAAGTTATAAGGCAGCCAAGAAGGCTGCAAAGAAAGAGGTAGCAAAGGTGCAGGTAGGAAAATGTTCGGATAACACGGATTCGGAAGAGGGTCAGAGAGCGGTATTCAGGATTGCAAAGCAGATAGCGAAGGAGAGGTGTGATGTGATGAGGGTGAGTTGCTTGAAGGATGAAGTGGGACAAATCGTTGTGGACCCAGATGGAATTAAAGGAAGAGGTATGGCAGATGGGTGCAGGAATTGTGCCTTTGATGATACAAGCATGGCATTTGGCACACAGTCAGAGTATGTCCTAAGAAAGATATTTTGCTAAAGGGCCATTGCAGATTTGTCCTTTTTTGAAAAATGGCCGCCATTGTTGTCACAGGCCAAATCTGTGATGGCCCAATAGCCAAATATCTTCCTTAGGATTTATGGATTTATGCCAGGAAGAGGCACGACAGAGGCGCTTTTTATTGTAAGGCACTTGCAGGAGAAGTACATGGAGAAGAGGAAGAAGTTGTTTCTTGGGTTTGTTGATCTGGAGAAAGCATTCGATAGGGTTCCACACGAAGTAGTGACATGGGCATTGAGGAAGTTAGGAGTGGAGGAATGGTTGATCAGAGTAGGGATGGCAATGTACGAAAGAGCACGCACAGCTGTAATTACGGAGGACGGGAACAGTGGTGAGTTTGAGGTGAAGGTGGGAGTGCATCAGGGGTCGGTATTAAGTCCACTACTATTTGTAGCTGTGATGGAGGTGCTGGCTCAGAATGTAAAGGAGGCTTTACCGTGGGAGTTGTTGTATGCAGATGATCTGGTGTTGATTGCAGAAAGTATGGATGGACTGAAGGAGAAGATGAACAAGTGGAAGGAATGTATGGAGAAAAAAGGTCTGAAGGTGAATATCGGAAAGACGAACGTGATGGCAAGTGGTAAAGCATGTGGTGAGGTGGAAAGAACTGGGAAGTGGCCGTGTGCTGTGTGCAGGAAGGGTGTCGGAGTGAACTCCATTCAATGTACAATGTGCGCTGAGTGGGTTCATCAAAAATGTAGTGGTTTGAGAGGGTCATTAACCAGTGTGGCAGCTACATTCAAGTGTAAGGTGTGCACAGAGGGAGCTGCAGATGGAGGAAATGTTGAGTTGGATCTTCAAGATGGCGTGAAGCTGGAAGGTGTGAAAACATTTTGCTACCTAGGAGACATGCTGAATGGAGAAGGTGGATCAGACTCGGCAACGGTTGCTGGAGTGAGATGTGCATGGAAGAAGTTTCGGGAAATTAGTGGCGTGCTGACGAGGAGGGGAGTGTCGTTGAAGCTGAAGGGACAGGTGTATGCTGCATGTGTGAGAAGTGTTATGATTTACGGGAGAGAGACATGGGTAATTAACGTAGAGCAGCAACGAAGGCTGGAAAGGGTGGAAATGCGAATGGTTCGGTGGATGTGTGGAGTATCGTTGAGAGAGAGGGAGACAAATGATGAATTGCGAAAGATGATGGGAATAGAGCCTGTGATGGATGCTGTGAAGAGAAACAGGTTGAGATGGTTTGGTCATGTGTTGAGGAAGGATGAAAGTGACTGGTTGAGAAGAGTGATGGAAATGAATGTAGAAGGAAGTAGAGGACGGGGAAGACCGAGAAAGACTTGGCTAAAGATGGTGGAAGAAGAAATGCAGGCAAGGGGGTTAACAAGGGGAGATGCAGAAAATAGGGCAAAATGGAAAAGATTGTCATGGGGACCGCAAGGCTAACCCCCGCTATAGCAGGGAAAATGGCCTTAAAATGCCTGTTGTTTGTTGTTGTTGTGGAAGCCGTTGCTCCCACAGAAACGCCATTATAACTACAAGCTATTTATACATGTTATCACTGCAGGAAAAATGCCATGGGGAAGTGGGACATTCTTAGTATTAATATTGTTTTGAAATAACATTAATAAAATGTGATTATCATTAATTTTGTTATTAAAAGCATGTTTGGAAAAACGCCACAATAAATCTTCTTCTTTGGAAAAACGCTACAATAAAGCTAATTGAATATTGATATACACCTCAACACGCAACCCCATTGACGGCAATGGTGGGAAAAACCCGCTCGGGGGAGAAACCCCCCTTGGGGAGGGGGGCAAATGAATGCTGTACAACCTTCATTATGTAACCCGTAGTCATCCTGTCAAGTTTGGTTGACATTGGATAAGTAACGACAGAATGTATTGGGGTCAAAAATTCATCAGACAGACACCAAATGGCGTATTTTAGTATGACTGCTCTACATATTCTCAAGAAATTTGGACTTGACATTGTCAAACTTGACATTGTCATTGGACTTGTCAAAATATTAATATGAGGCAAGAATACAGAAAGTCAGATTTTATTTCATGGTATTTGTATGCAGGTATGTTTTGCCATTGTAGACCAATAGCACTTTTTATGTACAGTCTTCCCATTTTAGGTACACATAAGTATTGGAACAGATTAACTTAAAGTAAATTAAAGTAGTAGAATAGTTAGTATTTGGTTGCATATCAATAACTGCATCAAGTCTGTGACCCATTAATATCACCAAACTCTTTGTATCTTCCTTTGAGATGCTTTTCAAGCCTTTACTGCAGCCATTTTCAGTTGTTTGTTTTGGAGGTTTCTAACTTTAGTCTCCTCTTCAGCAAGTGAAATGAATGCTACATTGGCTTTAAATCAGGAGATTGACTTGCAGTCTAAAACCTTTTACATTTTCTCCTGATGAACTCCTTCGTTGCGTTGGCAGTGTGTTTTGGGTCATGTCTTGCTGCATGGAGAAACGCTGCCCAATGAATTTGGAGGCATTTTCTTGTACATAGACAGACAAAATGTTTCTGTACACTTTCCAATTAATTCTGCTGCTGCCATCATTAGTTAAATCATCAATAAAGATCAGTGAGCCAATTCCAGAGGCAGCCATGCAAGTCCAAGCCGTGGCACTACCTCCACCAGGCCTCACAGAAGAGGTAGTATGCTTTGGATCAAATGCTTTTCCTTCCTTTCTCCACACTTTTGCTTTTCCATTTGCTTTGGTAATGGTTTATCTTGGTCTCATTTGTCCATAAAACGTTTTTCCAGAATTCCACTGGCTCACGTCTGTACTTCTTGGCAAATTCTAATCTGGCCTTTCTGTTTCTGGTGTTGATAAGAGGTTTGCATATTGCGGTGTAGCCTTTGTAATGCTGCTGTTGAAGTCTTCAGCGAGTAGTCGATTGTGACATTTCCACCGCTGCACTCTGTAGGTTACTGATGTCACTGACAGTTGTTTTATGTTTCTTCACAGTTTTGATGTTTTGATTAGTTTCTTTCTTCACAGTTCTGATGATTTTTCTGTAATCAACTACAGTTGTTTTCCTTGGCTGACCTGGCCGTTGTCTATTGCCGACTATACTTGTGATTTCTTTCTTTTTAAATATATTCCAAATTATTATATTTACTGTGCTCAATTTTTGTGCTATGGTTCTAATTCAATTATTCTGTTCTTTCAGCTTCAAATTGCTTGCTTTTCTTTCATAGACAGTTTTCTGGTCTTCATGGTGGTTTATGCCTACTGACGCAAAAGACAGACTCCCAAGGCAAAAGCAACAATCAATGCAACAAGAAACACCTGAGCAAAAAGAAACAGCTATCAGTCATTTGTTCCAATACTTGTGACTACCGAAAATGGGGGGACTGAACATAAAAATAAATTTCGAAGTATAGAAATTGATTAGATAGAAATTTCGAAATTACATATTTCCACATACGATTTTGAAAATTGCATGGACATTTCAAAGAAATGAAAGTTGATCTTCTGTTCAGAGGACGTCTCATATTCATGTTTAATCTCAAATCCAAATTTCTTGAATTCATAGCAATAATAGCAAATTTGACTTCACTGTTCCACTACGTATGGGGGGAACTCTATCGTTTTTGGCCCCATCACTCAATGGTGAAGAATCATTTAACTATAAAAAAAAATTAACTGATCCAAATCTGGATCTTCAACAAAATCTAATCATTTCGTCCTTGTCACATACCCAACCTCTCCAATAAATTTGGTCCGAATCTTTCCACTACTTTTTGAGATATCTTGTTCTGACCACGACTGGTGTTTATTATTAACTTATATGCCCACTGCACATACTTTCGTTATAGGATAGTGGTCCATGGGGATATTATACCCTGTGGAGGCAATTGTGTGGATTGAAAACATCCCATTCCAATACAAAAAGCAGGTGGAATACATGAAAATTACATCAAAGTGCTATAGTCCCAGAAAGGTAACACAAAATCGGACCGTTCCCTCAAGCTTTATAGACACGACACTTCACGTACCTGAATACCGCCGTGTGAGAATGCGTTTGGTACTGGTAGTGTGTATATTTTATGCCTCATGCTGAGTGTTGGTAGGCAGCCCTTCATATACTGAAACAGCACAACAACCATAACGTTAATAAAGAACATTCTACGATTTTGTCCTGACTTTCAAAATCCCAGGTGAAACTCCCAAAAAATCTTCCTGCAAGAAAGGTTATGCTCTCACCAAGATGCCGAACAGAATGGCAAGCAGCACGAGTAGAATGCACATGACAATGAGAGCTATCGCCCATTTGGGGAAAGCATTACATCTTGTCGTTGTTGGGTCACAGATTTCTCTATCTGTGGTGTTGGAGAACATTGGGTTGGTAGTATTATAGACATGTACGCACGGTCTGAATAGTTGGAGAATAATACATTCAGAGAAGCAACAGGTGTGTAATACAAGCAACTTACCTTCGACGTTTGTTTCATTCACTTGAACAGAACTTGGATCCAGCTTTAGGATTCCCCAGATATTTTGGTCATCAGCAGATTGAACAATAGAATCATATATTTCACCTTCTGAAGGTGAGCTATTATAAAACTGCATCCTCGTATCTGCCACCACAGAACCCTCCCTGCAATCGACAAAAAAAATCATTACAACAACATTTGCGCAATTGTGGCGAATATTTTATCAAAAATAAAACAAATGAATTTCTCTAAATGCATACTCTTCAAACGATAATCATTTGTAAGGAAAGAGAAAAAAAAACCAAACATGGGGAAACTCGATATTCAAGCATTTTAATAGAAGGAAGAAGCAAACGCTTACGAAAGTTTCTTGATGGAACACTTTCTGAAGGTTGGAATTTTGTTAGTTTGAAAAATATTTTTCATCTGTCAAACACAGACACGCACATTTTCAGGAAAATCCGTTAAATCCTCTGATTCGTTTGAGAATAATCAGCATCAAAAGTCAACAACGCATTAGTATATGAGCAGCGTTATGAAATTCCTCTTTTCAATATACAACGATGTATAATATACATATACATCTCCCTATCTCTCTCTGTCTGTTTCTATCTCTGTCTGTCTGTCTATGTCTGTGTGTGTCTGTCTGTCTGTCTCTGTGTGTCTGTCTGTGTCTGTCTGTCTGTGTCTGTCTGTGTCTCTGTCTGTGTCTCTGTCTGTGTCTCTGTCTGTGTCTCTGTCTGTGTCTCTATCTGTGTCTCTATCTGTCTGTCTGTCTGTCTGTCTGTGTCTGTCTCTCTCTCTCTCTCTCTCTCTCTCTCTCTCTCTGTCTCTCTCTCTCACATACACGGCTACATATTTTAAGCTTCAAACTCCAAACTCGACATACAAATACAACTTTGTGTGGGGGTTAACATAGGCTATATGGCCATCGCCTAAGGTGGGGGGGACGCAGGGATGTGGGTGACTGCAGAGGCGAGAGGGTGGGGGCTAAATTCTCTATTTGAAGTAAACCCAAACTGGCATCGCCTCAACTCACCATTTTAAATAAACCCAATAACCCAATCTTTAAATAACCCAATCCGGCATCGCCTCAACTCACCATTTTAAATAACCCAATCCGGCATCGCCTCAACTCGCCATTTTAAATAAACCCAATCTGGCATTGCCTCAACTGGCCATTTTAAATAAACCCAATCCGGCATCACCTCCACTCACCGTTATAAATAAACCCAATCCGGCACCGCCTCAACTCAGCATTTTAAATAAACCCAATCCGGCATCACCTCAACCCACCATTTTAAATAACCCAAAACGGCATCGCCTCAACTCGCCATTTAAAATAAACCCAATCTGGCATTTCCTCAACTCACCATTTTAAATAAACCCAATCTGGAATTGCCTCAACTAGCCATTTTAAATAAACCCAATCCGGCATCACCTCCACTCACCGTTTTTAATAAACCCAATCCAGCACCACCTCAACTCACCATTTTAAATAAACCCAATCCGGCATCGCCTCAACTCACCATTATAAATAAACCCAATATGGCATTGCCTCAACTCACCGTTTAAAAGAAACCCAATCTGGCATTGCCTCAACTCACCATTTTAAATAACCAAATCCGGCATCGCCTCAACTCGCCATTTTAAATAAACCCAATCCGGCATCGCCTCAACTCACCATTATAAATAAACCCAATATGGCATTGCCTCAACTCACCGTTTAAAAGAAACCCAATCTGGCATTTCCTCAACTCACCATTTTAAATAAACCCAATCGGGCATCGCCTCAACTCACCATTTTAAATAAACCCAAATCTGGCATTGCCTCAACTCATCATTTTAAATAAACCCAATCTGGCATCGCCTCAACACACCATTTTAAATAAACCCAATCCGGCATCGCCTCAACTCACCATTTAAAATAAACCCAATCTGGCATTGCCTCAACTCACCATTTTAAATAAACCCAATCTGGCATTGCCTCAACTCACCATTTCAAATAAACCCAATCTGGCATTGCCTCAATTCACCATTTTAAATAAACCCAATCTGGCATTGCCTCAAGTCACCATTTTAAATAAACCCAATCTGGCATTGCCTCAACTCACCATTTTAAATAAACCCAATCTGGCATTGCTTCAACTCGCCATTTTAAATAAACCCTATCCAACATCGCCTCAACTCACCATTTTAAATAAACCCAATCTGGCATTGCTTCAACGCATCATTTTAAATAAACTCAATCTGGCATTGCCTCAACTCACCATTTTAAATAAACCCAATCTGGCATTGCCTCAACTCACCATTTTAAATAAACCCAATCTGGCATTGCCTCAACTCACCATTTTAAATAAACCCAATCTGGCATTGCTTCAACGCATCATTTTAAATAAACCCAATCTGGCATCGCCTCAACTCACCATTTTAAATAAATTCAATCTGGCATTGCCTCAACTCACCATTTTAAATAAACCCAATCCGGCATCGCCTCAACTCACCATTTTAAATAAACCCAATCTGGCATCGCCTCAACACACCATTTTAAATAAACCCAATCCGGCATCGCCTCAACTCACCATTTAAAATAAACCCAATCTGGCATTGCCTCAACTCACCATTTTAAATAAACCCAATCTCGCATTGCCTCAACTCACCATTTCAAATAAACTCAATCTGGCATTGCCTCAACTCACCATTTTAAATAAACCCAATCTGGCATTGCCTCAACTCACCATTTTAAATAAACCCAATCTGGCATTGCCTCAACTCACCATTTTAAATAAACCCAATCTGGCATTGCTTCAACTCGCCATTTTAAATAAACCCTATCCAACATCGCCTCAACTCACCATTTTAAATAAACCCAATCTGGCATTGCTTCAACGCATCATTTTAAATAAACTCAATCTGGCATTGCCTCAACTCACCATTTTAAATAAACCCAATCTGGCATTGCCTCAACTCACCATTTTAAATAAACCCAATCTGGCATTGCTTCAACGCATCATTTTAAATAAACCCAATCTGGCATCGCCTCAACTCGCCATTTTAAATAAACCCAATCTGGCATTGCCTCAACTCACCATTTTAAATAAACCCAATCCGGCATCGCCTCAACTCACCATTTTAAATAAACCCAATCCGGCATCGCCTCAACTCACCATTTTAAATAAACCCAATCTAGCATTGCCTCAACTCACCATTTTAAATAAACCCAATCCGGCATCGCCTCAACTCACCATTTTAAATAAACCCAATCTCGCATTGCCTCAACTCACCATTTTAAATAAACCCAATCTGGCATCGCCTCAACTCACCATTTTAAATAAACCCAATCCGGCATCGCCTCAACTCACCATTTTAAATAAACCCAATCTCGCATTGCCTCAACTCACCATTTTAAATAAACCCAATCTGGCATTGCCTCAACTCACCATTTTAAATAAACCCAATCTGGCATTGCTTCAACTCGCCATTTTAAATAAACCCTATCCAACATCGCCTCAACTCACCATTTTAAATAAACCCAATCTGGCATTGCCTCAACTCACCATTTTAAATAAACCCAATCTGGCATTGCTTCAACGCATCATTTTAAATAAACTCAATCTGGCATTGCCTCAACTCACCATTTTAAATAAACCCAATCTGGCATTGCCTCAACTCACCATTTTAAATAAACCCAATCTGGCATTGCTTCAACGCATCATTTTAAATAAACCCAATCTGGCATCGCCTCAACTCACCATTTTAAATAAACTCAATCTGGCATTGCCTCAACTCACCATTTTAAATAAACCCAATCCGGCATCGCCTCAACTCACCATTTTAAATAAAAACAAACCGGCATCGCCTCAACTCGCCATTTTAAATAAACCCAATCTGGCATTGCCTCAACTCACCATTTTAAATAAACCCAATCCGGCATCGCCTCAACTCACCATTTTAAATAAACCCAATCCGGCATCGCCTCAACTCACCATTTTAAATAAACCCAATCTGGCATCGCCTCAACTCACCATTTTAAATAAACCCAATTTAGCATTGCCTCAACTCACCATTTTAAATAAACCCAATCCGGCATCGCCTCAACTCACCATTTTAAATAAACCCAATCTCGCATTGCCTCAACTCACCATTTTAAATAAACCCAATCTGGCATCGCCTCAACTCACCATTTTAAATAAACCCAATCTCGCATTGCCTCAACTCACCATTTTAAATAAACCCAATCTCGCATTGCCTCAACTCACCATTTTAAATAAACCCAATCTGGCATCGCCTCAACTCACCATTTTAAATAAACCCAATCTCGCATTGCCTCAACTCACCATTTTAAATAAACCCAATCTGGCATCGCCTCAACTCACCATTTTAAATAAACCCAATCTAGCATTGCCTCAACTCACCATTTTAAATAAACCCAATCCGGCATCGCCTCAACTCACCATTTTAAATAAACCCAATCTCGCATTGCCTCAACTCACCATTTTAAATAAACCCAATCTGGCATCGCCTCAACTCACCATTTTAAATAAACCCAATCCGGCATCGCCTCAACTCACCATTTTAAATAAACCCTTCTACTCCGGCCTCACAGCCCCACCCGTTCCAATGGTTTTTCCTACCCCTTCTAACCGCCCTCCCACCCACCGCACTCACACGGCGGTTCTGCTGCCCCTGACCCACTGGCTCTTCTGTCCCCTTCTCAGTTTTTCCTCTGCCCTTGCCCCCCATACTCCGGCAGTTCTCCTGCTCCCTTTCTCAGTCTCTCACCCAACCCCACCCACTCCGAGAGCAATGCCGGATACTTCTGCTATTTAAGGTAAAAAGGATTTCCTCACCAGCTATATCTATTATATAATAAAGAATGAAAAAGTCAGCATTTCTTGGGTGATTGTGAGTACCTCGTTCCTTTAATGTGTTGAACACCTCTCGGAATGAAATCAACATTAGGAATGAACATTAGAAATGAAGCCTGGTGTTGGCTTAGCGGTTAGGGTGCCGGCTTAGGATCCTAGGATCGAATCCTGGTCGATCGCTGAATTAACGCCAGGGGGGTTGACTCAGCCTGTCATCCTTCCGAGGTCGGCAAATTGAGTACCAGCTTGCTGGGATGAATGATCACGGTGTGTACCCCGATTTAGAATAGGTACACCGTATCCCTGCGCATCGTAAGAGCGTGACCAAGGGTTGCCGTCAGGAAGGGCATCCGGCCATAAAAACATTGCCTCAAACAGGGAACCATGATTGTCATGGGGCCCGCAAGGCTAACCCCCGCTCTCTCGGGGAAAATGGCCTTAAAACGATCATTCATTCATTCAAATGAACAAAAAATAAGAATTGGGGGAACATTTCCTCGGAATTGTTTCATTCAGTTTGGAGAAAAATATTTGTTACTAAAGTGAAATCATTGTACCCATGAATCACATTTGTCTGACTTACTGCTCGTATTATTTTGCCACTGATGTTCTTGTATTCGTTGCTGTCTTTGTCCGAAAGAGACGAGGTATATTGTACGTTGACAATCCTAAATCTGGCATCAAAGTTTATGAATGGAATCGGCCTTTCTGTGAAGACAGACAATGCGAGAGAATGAGCTCAATGATCCATTCATTGTTGTCTATTGTTGTATTCAGACACAGAACAGACAAAGCATCAATACGTACTATTGATGAGAACGGTATCTTCATCCACCACCAGGTCTGTCGGTTTTAAGATACTCGTATTTCTGTCGATGTTGCTGATAAATCTACCAAAGAAAGGCTCGATATTTTGCTCTTCATTGTACAGTTCACTGTACACCACCTTTGTTTTGCCAGAATTGTTCCTGAGAAGCACATTTGGGATAAAAACAAAGTTTCAGGATATTTGTTTAACATGACAAAACATACTTAAGAATAGCAGATACGAAAGATGACCATGGTTTATCAATTCACTACATCACATAACAAGCTCATTATGCTGCAGAAGCTGTGTGGTCATGTGCAGGTGTGGGAACCATATGTTTGTGTGCAGGTGTGGGAACAAACAGTACGTTTGTGTACAGGAATGGGAGCTGTATGCTCATGTGCAGGTGTGGGAACCATATGTTTGTGTGCAGGTGTGGGAACAAACAGTACGTTTGTGTACAGGAATGGAAGCTGTATGCTCATGTAGAGGTGGCAGGCACTTACAGGAACGAATAACTTGATGAAAGCGACGGCTTGTTCACAATATTTTGCATCTGCAAGAAAGGGAAATATTTAACCCTTTGGAGACATGGGATTTTAAACCCACACTGGAATATCATTCAATTTAATTTTTACATTTCTTCCTGTGGATAATTTTATACATTTAAAAAAACGAATGATTTTTCGGGGACATGGGATTTTAAACCCACCCTGGAATATCATGAACTTTAATTTTTACATTTCTTCCTGTGGATAATTTTATACATTTTAAAAAACGAATGATTTTTCGGAGACATGGGATTTTAAACCCACCCTGGAATATCATTAAATTTAATTTACATTTCTTCCTATGGATAATTTTATACATTTAAAAAAACGAATGATTTTTCGGAGACATGGAATTTTAAACCCACCCTGGAATATCATTAAATTTCTTTTTTACATTTCTTCCTGTGGATAATTTTATACATTAAAAAAAAACGAATGATTTTTCGGAGACATGGAATTTTAAACCCACCCTGGAATATCATTAAATTTCTTTTTTACATTTCTTCCTGTGGATAATTTTATACATTAAAAAAAAACGAATGATTTTTCGGAGACATGGAATTTTAAACCCACCCTGGAATATCATTAAATTTCTTTTTTACATTTCTTCCTGTGGATAATTTTATACATTAAAAAAAAACGAATGATTTTTCGGAGACATGGAATTTTAAACCCACCCTGGAATATCATAAAATTTCATTTTTACATTTCTTCCTGTGGATAATTTTATACATCAAAAAAAACGAATGATTTTTCGGAGACATGGGATTTTAAACCCACCCTGGAATATCATGAACTTTAATTTTTACATTTCTTCCTGTGGATAATTTTATACATTAAAAAAAAACGAATGATTTTTCGGAGACATGGGATTTTAAACCCACCCTGGAATATCATTAAATTTCATTTTTACATTTCTTCCTGTGGATAATTTTATACATTTTAAAAAACGAATGATTTTTCGGAGACATGGAATTTTAAACCCACCCTGGAATATCATTAAATTTAATTTACATTTCTCCCTGTGGATAATTTTATACATAAAAAAAAAACGAATGATTTTTCGGAGACATGGAATTTTAAACCCACCCTGGAATATCATTAAATTTAATTTACATTTCTTCCTATGGATAATTTTATACATTTTAAAAAACGAATGATTTTTCAGAGACATGGGATTTTAAACCCACCCTGGAATATCATTAAATTTCATTTTTACATTTCTTCCTGTGGATAATTTTATACATTTAAAAAAACGAATGATACTCTTGTTATTCGAGTTATACAATGCGAATGCTTAATGGAATGGAGTTTTAAAAGACGACGAAATGTGAGATTATGTGATTATCTCAACGATAGCTCACGCCCTGCACAATCAAAGTTCGTTTTTGAAACGAAGATAATAAATACATTTTGTCCTTACAAGAGAAGAGTTCGTGAAAGTGCATCTTACCGCATTCACAACTTTTCCACCGAGGGTTTTATATTCCGTGCTGCTTGGGTTTCCAAACTGAGCCACAAATATCTTATCGATGATGATGAATTCAATGCCGAGGGGGTAGTAGCCAGAATTGGATCCTGAAATGACAACAAGTCTCAGCACGTGGGGATATAGGTGCACTACCTTTGGGAGAACTTCCTGCATTGGACTGAAGCCTCACAGAGGGACTTGTACGTACCGTCGACCTTGATGCTCGTTACATCGATGAAAATCCCCGTGTTTCCAAGTTCTCCCTTTGTCAGGTTTTGTAGGATTAAATCAAAGACTTCGGCCTGGACGATGTTGCTCGTTCGATTCACGAACGTCGTCACACCGATATTGAGAAAGCCATCCTTGTCTCTGCTGGATTAAGGAAGTAGGTACATTCTGTTTTAATAGACCAACTGCACGAGAATTAAATAAAACCCATCAACATTTAATCTTATGGTGTCTACATGGGTACTGGGGACGAATTCTCTTGCCTTAAGAGTATGCATGATACCTGCAGGAAAATGGAGCATTGATAACATATAAGTTGAAACACTTACGTAATTTCGGTAGTGACGTTTGTGACTTCTCCATATGTTCCCATCATTGACTCAAACTATAAGGAGAAAGAAAAGTTACAAAATATACCTTTGCTGTTTCTAATGATCTCATGTTCACAATTCAAATTGTTCAACCAATAATGCACATTACATGGGAATTAATGTTTTATTGTGATGACGTAACTTTCCACCACAAAAATGCGGACATGTGGAATTGATAGTCATTTTTGAAGGACTGTTCCAATGTTCATTCCAGGTACCTTTATGGCACGAGGAATGTGCAGAACTGATTGCATGTTTCCACATAACATAATTACCTCCGCCACCAAAGATGGATGGAGGTTATGTTTTCTCCCCTGTCTGTCTGTCTGTCTGTTTGTCTGTCCGTTTGTGAACGAGATATCTCAAAAAGTTGTGGATGGATTCGGACGAAATTTGGCAGAGATGTAGTGTATGTGACAAGAACGAAATGATTAGATTTTGGTGAAGATCCGGATTCGGATCCGGCTACTAGAATTTTTTCAATGATTCTTCTCAGATTTGAGTGTTCAAATGGCCATCGTAATGACAGTGCAATGCAGTGATTGCTGCTGGAGATGGACACACGTGGTATTGAGATTGTTACTTCCACGTTAGATCCATATGTGTAAACACTCACTACAACGCAGCATTGCGTGATTATGTTATAATGAAATGGACATGTAATTATTCACATTTATCTCTATCACAGGTTTGTACCTCATCTGTGTCCCATGATGTGACATCAGTAAATTGCATTCACAGCAATCGCTTGTTGTCTTTTATGGTGCAAAGTGTGTTTCGATCGATCCCTATTGCTTCTTTGTAATTTCTACAAATACCTCAAGTGGTAAACTCTCTCCTTGTATGTACATTCTCCGCTATCTTTTATGTCGATGAGTTTTGGGCGGGGCAAGGGGGGTTAAGGGGGGGGGGGGGGGGGGTTGCTTACCTGGGAGTTGATCTTTTGGCGAATGACCTCTTTGTTGTCATCGTGAAGGTTGTTGGTCAATTTAAACGTGGTCTTCACGGCCAACGGGCTATTCAAGGTTGCAGCTGCAAAGAGATGAGAGGGAGCAGGTTATTTAGAACTCAAACAAAAGAAACAACAAACAACAATAACAAAAGTTAATGGAACGAGATAATCATGGTTGTCTGAGAAACTCCATTTTATATCATTCAATATTGAGGTCGAAGTAGTCATAATAAATAAAACATTTCTTTGGAATATTGTACATTCGGAATATGTGCAACTTCCAGGAGTAGGTGAGGGCGAGACTACCGGAAGTAAGCTGGAACACGTGCCCTTTGGTGGTTTGTTTTCAACGTATCCAATCACGTGACTGTTGTCGCGAAGGGTGCACTAACCGGAAGTTACGTAGTCCGCGGGCGCCTGTTCAATTTATTTTTTAGCGATAATATCCATTTTTCAACGTGTTCTGTCCAACAGGGCAGGAGTGCATGAGCAAGTATGATAATTCACCCACTTATGATAATTCCCCAATTTAACATAAAAAAAATAAAGACCCAAGTTAGAGGTGGCCATCCCAACTTCGTAGAACGTTTGTATACACACCCACAGTACAACAACTACTTTTCAACTTATTTCATGCAGCGGTTTAGGACCGCATGCAACGAAGAACACATGTGTAAATTGACAGTGGCTTTCCATTCTATGAGGTTTTCATACAAAGATACTCTAATAATACTGCAAACTGCTGTGACTTGTAATACACTCACACCGGGAGGGGCGCTGGATGATATTTACAGAGAGAACTTGTGTCCATCTCCCCTCCCACATCTCTCCGAAACCCCCACGTCTCAAATCCCTGTGACTATGAATTTTTATACATGCCTGAAACCTTCCCAGGCAGGCTCAAGAACAACTACCAAGCTTCAACTCATTCTATCCAGTGGTTTCAGAGTCCATACAAGTCAATTAAACACACACACACACACACACACACACACACACACACACACACACACACACACACACACACACACACACACACACACACACACACACACACACATTATATTTACAGTGGAATGATTATCTGAGCTTCAAAATACGATGATGAGTAAGTACCTTCGACTCGCAAGGTATTCTTATCGAGCTGAAGATCGGTATTGGGAATGGATGTGTTTTCATTGTTGAGTTTGTTGAATAAAGTTCTCACAACATTGTCAGCGGCCGGTGTGTTCTCTCTTTGGAATTCCGATTGCATGCTAACTTCAACAGAGCCTTTCCTGCAAACAATTAGAAAGAGGGAGCAAGACGTTGACAAAAAAAAACACTTTTCCAAAAAATGAAATTAAAATTAAAATTGCCAAATATTTTTATTCCAAAAATAAACACGTGTCAATGTCACAGTTTGTTTCAGTTTCATCTTCGTGACCCATCCCATCCCCATTCCCCCACACCCCACATGAAAATTTACATTATTTTATTCCAAGGTAGTTTTGCAAAAGGATCCCTGATACTTGATCCAAAGAAATTCCTTTAAAACACTTTAGAGCTAATCCGTCACCGTATCTTAATTTTTTTATATATTTTTTTTACTTTGAGCCGAGTTCGATCGTACTCCGTGAAGGATACAAAATTAAATTTCTTGTCGTTTTATTGTTACACGGAGCGTTCAAAATGTTTGAGGAACAAGGAAATCACATCATGAAACGGAAAACCAAATGCTACATTGAAATCATCAGGAGCAACCTGGATAGGATTCGGGTTTCAGCCGCTACTCCTCAACCCTCAAAACCATCCAGGCGCAGCCAAGTGAACCTTCCAGAAAAACCTCTGCAAGAATTCACTTCTCCTTCGACAAATAGATCAAGAAAGAGAGAAATAAAGAAGAAGAAACAATTTGAAATGAATAAGGAAAATATGAAAAAGTAGAAAGAAATGTGAAAGAAACAAAGATGCTGGGAAGAACCCAGATATATGGATTTCAGCATTACTTCCTCAGGCAAAAACGCAGCAACAGTTACAAGCTACCAGAGGTCAGTGGGGAAGCAGAGGCCACACAGCATCAGGATATGGTACAATCGTAATGAAATGGAAAACCAAAGACTGCAAAAACCATTGTGACCACCACCACCAAAGGTGGGTGGAGGTTACGTTTTCACACCTGTCTGTATGTTTGTTTGTTTGTCTACTTGTTTGTGAACAAAATATCTCAAAAAGTTGTGGACGGATTCGGACGAAATTTGGCAGAGATGTAGCGCATGTGACAAGGACGAAATGATTCGATTTTGGTGAAGCTCCGGATTCGGATCCGGCTACTAGAATTTTTAAAGTGATTCTTCATCATTGGTAGATGGGACCAAAAACGATACATAGCAGGATATCTCAAACAGTTATGGACGAATTTGGAGCCGACGAGATTTTGATTCAGGTGTGAATCCAGATGAGTGGAAAACAAAACATAAACTGTTCAGCCTGGCGGAGGTATGCGCTCTACCTAGTGCCGTTCTCATTACTCCCGCCAGGGAGTCATGCATTCGATCGTGTCCGTGTGTGTGTGTGTGTGTGTGTGTGTGTGTGTTCGTGTGCTTGTGAACAAGATATCTGGAAAAGTTCTGAACGGATTTGGATGGAAGTTGGTGGGATGATTGCCCTTGGGATAAGGAAGAATTGATTCGTTTTTGGTGAAGCTCACGATATTATTCCGGATGCAGGAATTTTTTGAAGGATTGTTTACCATTGGAAGATCGAGCTCATTTTTTTTTAACATTATCTTCTATATATTCTATATTTAACATTGTGATATGAAAATAGTTTTCATATTTGTTGTAAATGTAGTTTAAACTCGTGGTTATGCGTTAGAGCGGTGTATTTTGTTAGCACCGTCGGCTTCAAGGTTCTTTTTTTTTTCTAATAGACATATTCTGTCATTTTAAAACCACCAAAGTGTGTATTCCGTTTCCCCGTTTCATAAAATGTATCGTTTGATACGTATAATGCTTTAAATTTTTTTTTTTTTTTTTTTTTTTAACCTCAGAAGAGATATCAACATTTACCTCAGCGAATGTCAATCGCGGTGTCAGTATTTGATGAACTTATAAAGACTTAGGCGAGTTATAAGTGTGACAAGCATGTGCACGGGATTCTTCCCCGAAGAATGAGTGGTCGCATTAGCTTGCACGACTTAAAATGAGCGAGTTTTGTTTTCACGTTTGGGCCAGTTTTACATGTTGTATCCCGAAGGAATGAAACGAACGTTTTTCTGGCTTACAATTTTATTTGAAGTCACACATGCCTCAAAATACACTCACTTATATAGAATTGAACGCTGAACCCGAAAATGTGAGTGAAATTGCCTTGTTTTTTTTAACATTATCTTCTATATATTCTAAATATATATCTGTGCAGTGTCTGTCTTGTGTTGTCTTGTCTTGTGTCGTCACTGAACTACTCCCTCAAACTTTTGTGAAATCGTACTATTCCAACTTGACCCACGGCGGGAGTATGCGCTCTACTCAGTGGTGTTCTAGTTTATAAGTGAGATAATCACACCAAGGTTTTCATTTTATTTCGAAATACTGTACACATTTGTGTAGTTAGGGAAGACATGATTTGTTTCTTTTTAGTAATATTTAGTTTATACAGAAATATAAAATCATATGTTGGTAATTTTGGACGTTCATAATAAATATTTTAAACAAAAGTTCATAGGTAATAAAACCTTTTTTTAAAGAATAAAATTTTTATTCTAAAAAATAAATAAACATTTAAAAACCTATTTAAAGTGAACAGGTAATAAAAAAAAATTTAAAAATAGGTAATATTTTAAACAAAAATGTAAAATTTAATGTGAACATCCCATCTGTTTCGATCACAGAGGTTTAATAAAAGACATGAATCAAAGGTAATATCACATTACAAAAGATGATTCATAGAATCCACTTACTTAAAGTTTTTGACTTTGCATTTGATGAACCTTGATCCATATGTGTTCTTGAACATGTTATTCAGCTGAAGAGGAAATAGGACAAGTGTTAAAATCATTTATCTGTTTTAAAACAGGAAGTGCATTCTTAATCTTTAAATTTTGCCTCTTTGAATGATAGCAACCCATAAACACGAACACAAGACGGCCAGGTGAAGACACCAGTCAAACAGACAGTCGTTCCCGATGATCGAGAAAAGAGCGAGTATTCACAAACGAGATCAAAACATGATGTACAATATTAATTTGAGATTCCAGCCCAATGCAGTGGAAACTTCGACATCACAATAAAAACAAAGAAAACGGAGAAACAACAACATCGCAATTACAGTATCTTACCTGGGGTTCAATTTGACCTGCCAGCGTTCTAAAGGCAGGTGATGAGCTGGTCTTAAGTTCGTCATTAAATTTCCTATTCACGATCTTGAAACTTAAGCCGTAGTTGACATTTGCAGATGGTTTTGTTGTTGAAGACGACGTTGATGAAGCTGAGAAACAAAACTGCAAATTAGAAAACTCAAAATCAAACAATAAATGGTATATTTTTCCGTACCTGTATAGGTCTTTATCTGCAGTAAGTATGGTGCAAGTGGGGGCTGTTGAGGATGATGCCTCAATACCTTTTGCTGTTGTTGCTGCCGATGTTCTTGAAGCAGTGACTGGAGAGGAGGAAAGTGCTGTATACTTTGCTGTTGACGTGGCTGCTCCTGAAAATGGACAACAAAGTTAATTCACTCCAAAAACAAAGATATCATAAAAATAACTTGTTTTCAGAAGAACAGGTTTAAAATGCCGATAATCTCGGTTATCATAGACATGCTTGAACTTCATGCTTGAAATAACTTTTTCAAAATAGGAGTTTTGTTTGAGCTGATAACAGCATTGTGGTTGCTGCATTAGTAGAAGTGGTTGTTGTCGTTGTTTCCGCACCTGTGGAGGTTCCCGTGAATGACGTAGTTGTGCCAGTACTGGGGGATGTTGAGGACGATGGCTCAGAACTTTGAGTGGATGTTGTGGCTGTAGAACCTGTTGATGTGGTGGCTCCTGAAAATGGATAACAAAGTTAATTTATTCCAACAACAAAAATGTATTCCAAAGATATCATAAAAATAATTTGTTTTCAGACGAACAGGTTTAAAATGCCGATAATGTCGATTATCATAACATGCTTGAAATAACTTTTTCAAAATAGGACTTTTGTTTGAGCCGATAACCGCATTCTGGTTGCTGCACTAGTATAAGTGGTTGTTGTCGTTGTATCCGCACCTGTGGAGGTTCCTGTGAATGAGGTAGTTGTGCCAGTACTGGGGGATGTTGAGGACGATGCCTCAGAACTTTGAGTGGTTGTTGTGGCTGTAGAACCTGCTGATGTGGTTGCTCCTGAAAATGGATAACAAAGGTAAGTTACTCCAACAACAAAAATTTATTCCAAAGATATCATAAAAAATAACTTGTTTTCAGAAGAACAGGTTTAAAATGCCGATAATCTCGGTTGTCATTACATGTTTGAAATAACTTTTTCAAAATAGTACTTTTGTTTGATCCGATAACAGCATTGTGGTTGCTGCACAAGTAGAATTGGTTGTTGTCATTGTATCCGCACCTGTGGAGGTTCCCGTGAATGAGGTAGTTGTGCCTGTACTGGGGGATGTTGAGGACGATGGCTCAGAAGTTTGTGTTGTTGTTGTGGCTGTAGAACCTGCTGATGTGGTGGCTCCTGAAAATGGATAACAAAGTTAATTTATTCCAACAACAAAAAATTATTCCAAAGATATCATAAAAAAAATTTGTTTTCAGAAGAACAGGTTTAAAATGTCGATAATCTCGCTTATCATAACATGCTTGAAATAACTTTTTCAAAATAGGATTTTTGTTTGAGCCGATAACCGCATTGTGGTTGCTGCACAAGTATAAGTGGTTGTTGTCCTATGCGCACCTGTGGAGGTTCCCGTGAATGACGTAGTTGTGCCAGTACTGGGGGATGTTGAGGACGATGGCTCAGAACTTTGAGTGGTTGTTGTGGCTGTAGAACCTGCTGATGTGGTTGCTCCTGAAAATGGATAACAAAGTTAATTTATTCCAACAACAAAAATTTATTCCAAAGATATCATAAAAATAATTTGTTTTCAGACGAACAGGTTTAAAATGTCGATAATGTCGATTATCATAACATGCTTGAAATAACTTTTTCAAAATAGGACTTTTGTTTGAGCCGATAACCGCATTGTGGTTGCTGCACTAGTATAAGTGGTTGTTGTCGTTGTATCCGCACCTGTGGAGGTTCCTGTGAATGAGGTAGTTGTGCCAGTACTGGGGGATGTTGAGGACGATGCCTCAGAACTTTGAGTGGTTGTTGTGGCTGTAGAACCTGCTGATGTGGTTGCTCCTGAAAATGGATAACAAAGGTAAGTTACTCCAACAACAAAAATTTATTCCAAAGATATCATAAAAAATAACTTGTTTTCAGAAGAACAGGTTTAAAATGCCGATAATCTCGGTTGTCATTACATGTTTGAAATAACTTTTTCAAAATAGTACTTTTGTTTGATCCGATAACAGCATTGTGGTTGCTGCACAAGTAGAATTGGTTGTTGTCATTGTATCCGCACCTGTGGAGGTTCCCGTGAATGAGGTAGTTGTGCCTGTACTGGGGGATGTTGAGGACGATGGCTCAGAAGTTTGTGTTGTTGTTGTGGCTGTAGAACCTGCTGATGTGGTGGCTCCTGAAAATGGATAACAAAGTTAATTTATTCCAACAACAAAAAATTATTCCAAAGATATCATAAAAATAATTTGTTTTCAGAAGAACAGGTTTAAAATGTCGATAATCTCGCTTATCATAACATGCTTGAAATAACTTTTTCAAAATAGGATTTTTGTTTGAGCCGATAACCGCATTGTGGTTGCTGCACAAGTATAAGTGGTTGTTGTCCTACGCGCACCTGTGGAGGTTCCCGTGAATGACGTAGTTGTGCCAGTACTGGGGGATGTTGAGGACGATGGCTCAGAACTTTGAGTGGTTGTTGTGGCTGTAGAACCTGCTGATGTGGTTGCTCCTGAAAATGGATAACAAAGTTAATTTATTCCAACAACAAAAATTTATTCCAAAGATATCATAAAAATAATTTGTTTTCAGACGAACAGGTTTAAAATGTCGATAATGTCGATTATCATAACATGCTTGAAATAACTTTTTCAAAATAGGACTTTTGTTTGAGCCGATAACCGCATTGTGGTTGCTGCACTAGTATAAGTGGTTGTTGTCGTTGTATCCGCACCTGTGGAGGTTCCTGTGAATGAGGTAGTTGTGCCAGTACTGGGGGATGTTGAGGACGATGCCTCAGAACTTTGAGTGGTTGTTGTGGCTGTAGAACCTGCTGATGTGGTTGCTCCTGAAAATGGATAACAAAGGTAAGTTACTCCAACAACAAAAATTTATTCCAAAGATATCATAAAAAATAACTTGTTTTCAGAAGAACAGGTTTAAAATGCCGATAATCTCGGTTGTCATTACATGTTTGAAATAACTTTTTCAAAATAGGACTTTTGTTTGATCCGATAACAGCATTGTGGTTGCTGCACAAGTAGATTTGGTTGTTGTCATTGTATCCGCACCTGTGGAGGTTCCCGTGAATGAGGTAGTTGTGCCAGTACTGGGGGATGTTGAGGACGATGGCTCAGAAGTTTGTGTTGTTGTTGTGGCTGTAGAACCTGCTGATGTGGTGGCTCCTGAAAATGGATAACAAAGTTAATTTATTCCAACAACAAAAAATTATTCCAAAGATATCATAAAAATAATTTGTTTTCAGAAGAACAGGTTTAAAATGTCGATAATCTCGGTTATCATAACATGCTTGAAATAACTTTTTCAAAATAGGATTTTTGTTTGAGCCGATAACCGCATTGTGGTTGCTGCACAAGTATAAGTGGTTGTTGTCCTATGCGCACCTGTGGAGGTTCCCGTGAATGACGTAGTTGTGCCAGTACTGGGGGATGTTGAGGACGATGGCTCAGAACTTTGAGTGGTTGTTGTGGCTGTAGAACCTGCTGATGTGGTTGCTCCTGAAAATGGATAACAAAGTCAATTTATTCCAACAACAAAAATTTATTCCAAAGATATCATAAAAATAACTTGTTTTCAGAAGAACAGGTTTAAAATGTCGATAATCTCGGTTGTCATTACATGTTTGAAATAACTTTTTCAAAATAGGACTTTTGTTTGATCCGATAACAGCATTGTGGTTGCTGCACTAGTAGAAGTGGTTGTTGTCGTTGTATCTGCACCTGTGGAGGTTCCTGTGAATGAGGTAGTTGTGACAGTACTGCGGGATGTTGAGGACGATGGCTCAGAAGTTTGTGTTGTTGTTGTGGCTGTAGAACCTGCTGATGTGGTGGCTCCTGAAAATGGATAACAAAGGTAATTTACTCCAACAAAAATTTATTCCAAAGATATCATAAAAATAATTTGTTTTCAGAAGAACAGGTTTAAAATGCCGATAATGTCGATTATCATAACATGCTTGAAATAACTTTTTCAAAATAGGACTTTTGTTTGAGCCGATAACCGCATTCTGGTTGCTGCACTAGTATAAGTGGTTGTTGTCGTTGTATCCGCACCTGTGGAGGTTCCTGTGAATGAGGTAGTTGTGCCAGTACTGGGGGATGTTGAGGACGATGCCTCAGAACTTTGAGTGGTTGTTGTGGCTGTAGAACCTGCTGATGTGGTTGCTCCTGAAAATGGATAACAAAGGTAAGTTACTCCAACAACAAAAATTTATTCCAAAGATATCATAAAAAATAACTTGTTTTCAGAAGAACAGGTTTAAAATGCCGATAATCTCGGTTGTCATTACATGTTTGAAATAACTTTTTCAAAATAGTACTTTTGTTTGATCCGATAACAGCATTGTGGTTGCTGCACAAGTAGAATTGGTTGTTGTCATTGTATCCGCACCTGTGGAGGTTCCCGTGAATGAGGTAGTTGTGCCTGTACTGGGGGATGTTGAGGACGATGGCTCAGAAGTTTGTGTTGTTGTTGTGGCTGTAGAACCTGCTGATGTGGTGGCTCCTGAAAATGGATAACAAAGTTAATTTATTCCAACAACAAAAAATTATTCCAAAGATATCATAAAAATAATTTGTTTTCAGAAGAACAGGTTTAAAATGTCGATAATCTCGCTTATCATAACATGCTTGAAATAACTTTTTCAAAATAGGATTTTTGTTTGAGCCGATAACCGCATTGTGGTTGCTGCACAAGTATAAGTGGTTGTTGTCCTATGCGCACCTGTGGAGGTTCCCGTGAATGACGTAGTTGTGCCAGTACTGGGGGATGTTGAGGACGATGGCTCAGAACTTTGAGTGGTTGTTGTGGCTGTAGAACCTGCTGATGTGGTTGCTCCTGAAAATGGATAACAAAGTTAATTTATTCCAACAACAAAAATTTATTCCAAAGATATCATAAAAATAATTTGTTTTCAGACGAACAGGTTTAAAATGTCGATAATGTCGATTATCATAACATGCTTGAAATAACTTTTTCAAAATAGGACTTTTGTTTGAGCCGATAACCGCATTGTGGTTGCTGCACTAGTATAAGTGGTTGTTGTCGTTGTATCCGCACCTGTGGAGGTTCCTGTGAATGAGGTAGTTGTGCCAGTACTGGGGGATGTTGAGGACGATGCCTCAGAACTTTGAGTGGTTGTTGTGGCTGTAGAACCTGCTGATGTGGTTGCTCCTGAAAATGGATAACAAAGGTAAGTTACTCCAACAACAAAAATTTATTCCAAAGATATCATAAAAAATAACTTGTTTTCAGAAGAACAGGTTTAAAATGCCGATAATCTCGGTTGTCATTACATGTTTGAAATAACTTTTTCAAAATAGTACTTTTGTTTGATCCGATAACAGCATTGTGGTTGCTGCACAAGTAGAATTGGTTGTTGTCATTGTATCCGCACCTGTGGAGGTTCCCGTGAATGAGGTAGTTGTGCCTGTACTGGGGGATGTTGAGGACGATGGCTCAGAAGTTTGTGTTGTTGTTGTGGCTGTAGAACCTGCTGATGTGGTGGCTCCTGAAAATGGATAACAAAGTTAATTTATTCCAACAACAAAAAATTATTCCAAAGATATCATAAAAATAATTTGTTTTCAGAAGAACAGGTTTAAAATGTCGATAATCTCGCTTATCATAACATGCTTGAAATAACTTTTTCAAAATAGGATTTTTGTTTGAGCCGATAACCGCATTGTGGTTGCTGCACAAGTATAAGTGGTTGTTGTCCTACGCGCACCTGTGGAGGTTCCCGTGAATGACGTAGTTGTGCCAGTACTGGGGGATGTTGAGGACGATGGCTCAGAACTTTGAGTGGTTGTTGTGGCTGTAGAACCTGCTGATGTGGTTGCTCCTGAAAATGGATAACAAAGTTAATTTATTCCAACAACAAAAATTTATTCCAAAGATATCATAAAAATAATTTGTTTTCAGACGAACAGGTTTAAAATGTCGATAATGTCGATTATCATAACATGCTTGAAATAACTTTTTCAAAATAGGACTTTTGTTTGAGCCGATAACCGCATTGTGGTTGCTGCACTAGTATAAGTGGTTGTTGTCGTTGTATCCGCACCTGTGGAGGTTCCTGTGAATGAGGTAGTTGTGCCAGTACTGGGGGATGTTGAGGACGATGCCTCAGAACTTTGAGTGGTTGTTGTGGCTGTAGAACCTGCTGATGTGGTTGCTCCTGAAAATGGATAACAAAGGTAAGTTACTCCAACAACAAAAATTTATTCCAAAGATATCATAAAAAATAACTTGTTTTCAGAAGAACAGGTTTAAAATGCCGATAATCTCGGTTGTCATTACATGTTTGAAATAACTTTTTCAAAATAGGACTTTTGTTTGATCCGATAACAGCATTGTGGTTGCTGCACAAGTAGATTTGGTTGTTGTCATTGTATCCGCACCTGTGGAGGTTCCCGTGAATGAGGTAGTTGTGCCAGTACTGGGGGATGTTGAGGACGATGGCTCAGAAGTTTGTGTTGTTGTTGTGGCTGTAGAACCTGCTGATGTGGTGGCTCCTGAAAATGGATAACAAAGTTAATTTATTCCAACAACAAAAAATTATTCCAAAGATATCATAAAAATAATTTGTTTTCAGAAGAACAGGTTTAAAATGTCGATAATCTCGGTTATCATAACATGCTTGAAATAACTTTTTCAAAATAGGATTTTTGTTTGAGCCGATAACCGCATTGTGGTTGCTGCACAAGTATAAGTGGTTGTTGTCCTATGCGCACCTGTGGAGGTTCCCGTGAATGACGTAGTTGTGCCAGTACTGGGGGATGTTGAGGACGATGGCTCAGAACTTTGAGTGGTTGTTGTGGCTGTAGAACCTGCTGATGTGGTTGCTCCTGAAAATGGATAACAAAGTCAATTTATTCCAACAACAAAAATTTATTCCAAAGATATCATAAAAATAACTTGTTTTCAGAAGAACAGGTTTAAAATGTCGATAATCTCGGTTGTCATTACATGTTTGAAATAACTTTTTCAAAATAGGACTTTTGTTTGATCCGATAACAGCATTGTGGTTGCTGCACTAGTAGAAGTGGTTGTTGTCGTTGTATCTGCACCTGTGGAGGTTCCTGTGAATGAGGTAGTTGTGACAGTACTGCGGGATGTTGAGGACGATGGCTCAGAAGTTTGTGTTGTTGTTGTGGCTGTAGAACCTGCTGATGTGGTGGCTCCTGAAAATGGATAACAAAGGTAATTTACTCCAACAAAAATTTATTCCAAAGATATCATAAAAATAATTTGTTTTCAGAAGAACAGGTTTAAAATGCCGATTATCATAACATGCTTGAAATAACTTTTTCAAAATAGGACTTTTGTTTGAGCCGATGACAGCATTGTGGTTGCTGCACTCGTAGGAGTGGTTGTTGTCGTATGCGCACCTGCGGAGGTTTCCGTGAATGAGGTAGTTGTGCCAGTTCTGGGTGATGTTGAGGACGATGCCTCAGAAGTTTGTGTTGTTGTTGTGGCTGGAGAACCTGCTGACGTGGTTGCTCCTGAAAATGGATAACAAAGGTAATTTACTCCAACAACAAAAATTTATTCCAAAGATATAAAAACAATTTGTTTTCAGAAGAACAGGTTTAAAATGCCGATAATGTCGATTATCATAACATGCTTGAAATAACTTTTTCAAAATAGGACTTTTGTTTGAGCCGATAACCGCATTGTGGTTGCTGCACAAGTATAAGTGGTTGTTGTCCTATGCGCACCTGTGGAGGTTCCCGTGAATGACGTAGTTGTGCCAGTACTGGGGGATGTTTGGGACGATGGCTCAGAACTTTGAGTGGTTGTTGTGGCTGTAGAACCTGCTGATGTGGTGGCTCCTGAAAATGGATAACAAAGTTAATTTATTCCAACAACAAAAATTTATTCCAAAGATATCATAAAAATAACTTGTTTTCAGAAGAACAGGTTTAAAATGCCGATTATCATAACATGCTTGAAATAACTTTTTCAAAATAGGACTTTTGTTTGATCCGATGACAGCATTGTGGTTGCTGCACAAGTGGAAGTGGTTGTTGTCGTATCTGTACCTGTGGAGGATCCTGTGAATGAAGTAGTTGTGCCAGTTCTGGGTGATGTTGAGGACGATGGCTCAGAACTTTGAGTGGTTGTTGTGGCTGTAGAACCTGTTGATGTGGTTGGTCCTGAAAAGGGACAACAAAGTTCATTTATTCCAAAAACAAAAATATCATAAAAACGATTTATTTTCAGAAGAACATGCTTAACATGCCGATACACTACCATTTACCAGAAAATGCTTGAAAAAAATGTTTCAAAAGAGAACTGTTGTTTTTTACACTTGAATCGAGTTTGGGGAAAAAAATATCTAGAAACGCTGTGGCCATTTTACAGGTTATACCTGTTGAAGCTCCAGTAATTGTAGACGTATCATTACTTCCTGTAGAGGTCACTGTTGATGCTGCTGTGGTTTGAACCAATGAAAACACTGTGGTTGCTGCACCTGTGGAAGTTTCGAAAATGATGGAACCAGGAGCCTCATGCCGCATATTAAATCGTAATAATAATAACATGCACATGGTATCAAATATCGGATGGATGTACTCACCAGCGAATGCGATCCAAAGGAAGGAAAACATCAGGAATGTTGTAATAAATCTTCCCATTTTAAATCTTCTTCAAAGTGTAAAAATCGCTGAAATCGTTTCTGATGAAAACTCTTCGAGTCTGATGAAAGAACATAAGATTTTTCTTCATTTCTGTATTAAGTTTGTAATACGGTAAGTAATTGCTTACATTGTAACATTCCTACAAATTCGGCCTTCCACGTTTCAGGAAAAACGAACTTGTTTCATTTATCTCTTACATTCTCATGTTTATCTTTGTTCTTCTTTGGACTAAGATTTGCTGCATTGGAAATGCACAAGTATGACGTCACACTTGCAGGATAAACTCGTGAAATCACGGCACATCCAGGTTCGAAGATTAAATCTCGAAACTTTTTACAAATGCAACAAAAAATAAATAATTTTCATATATTCACGACTGACTTGCACACCTGTGCCGGAAAATTACAAAGATTAAAACACTCCTTTCCTCCTACGGCATGGTAAACGACCTTTGCAGGTAAATGGAAATGGAGCTCACCTTGAGTCTCTTCTGAACCAAATGACAACTCGATTATCTTTACCTGGTTATTCAATCAGAGACTGGAATCGTTAACCCAACTAGAAACCAACTGTGATCTGTCCGCAAATATGACATGGAACCTGGAGGTGGTTTATATGGAGAAATCACCTTCATAGCCCCGCCCTTTATAGCACATACCTTTGGCAATAGCACACCTACCTTGGTCATTGCGAGTCACCAATTTGCGTCAAGATGAAATCTTCCATTAAGTCATTGAAAGAATGTAGAGTTCGCAGCAATAAATCGCTCAAAACTCGTGAGAAAGGCGAAATCGTTTAAATTCCATTAGATTCAGTTGCTTTGACGTCCAAAGTGGACGCCTAACGCGTCAATAAAACCTGAAATATCACTTATTTGTTTATTTGATTTTTTTTTTATTACTTTTTTAAGATAAAAATACATTCAAAGGTTTATTTTTTGATAATTTTATCTTTATCTTTGAAAGGTATCAATTTTTTCTCATTCCATTCATTTAACTGTAGTTTCTTACTTTTTTATTCGTGTCTTTCCTACATTTTAACTTATACAGGGTGTTCCAAAAAGACCCCGATAACTATGGTTGTTAATATGTTAAGAACCACAAATGATACAACGATACATGATACAGAAACTCAAAGTTTTGTCCACATCATCAATACACTTCAACGTGAGCTCCATTTGTCGAGCGCAGGACATCCAGCAAGGGACAAGGGAGTTTTTAGGGAGGTTTTTTGGTTTTTTCCCCTCTTTTTGTCCCCCGTCGCACCGCGGAGCGAAAGGGGGACTATGGTTTTCCCCTCCGTCCGTGTGTCTGTCCGTCCGTCCGTCCGTCCGTCTGTGCGTGCGTGCGTGCGTGTGTGCGTGCGTACGTGTGTGCGTGCATGTGTAGGTGAAGGACCGCATTCGAATTTGGTGTGTGGGTGCAACCCACGTCAAAATCCAAGATGGCCGCCGCCATGTATGTCTGATGCCATGTATGTCTGAACCTTGTGAGCGGAATATCTTGAAAAATAGGCGAAGTACCAACTTCTAATCTGGTGTGTGGGTGTATCTAGGCACAAGGAAGAACGCTATTGAAAATTGGGTCGCCACGTCAAAATCCAATATGGCCGCCGCCATGTATGTCTGAACATTGTGAGCTGAATATCTTGAAAAATAAGCGTAGTACCAACTTCTAATCTGGTGTGTGGGTGTATCTAGGCATAAGGAAGAACGCTATTGAAAATTGGGTTGCCACGTCAAAATCCAAGATGGCCGCCAACATGTATGTCTGAACCTTGTGAGCGGAATATCTTGAAAAATAGGCGAAGTACCAACTTCTAATCTGGTGTGTGGGTGTATCTAGGCACAAGGAAGAACGCTATTGAAAATTGGGTCGCCACGTCAAAATCCAATATGGCCGCCGCCATGTATGTCTGAACATTGTGAGCTGAATATCTTGAAAAATAAGCGTAGTACCAACTTCTAATCTGGTGTGTGGGTGTAACTAGGCATAAGGAAGAACGCTATTGAAAATTGGGTTGCCACGTCAAAATCCAAGATGGCCGCCAACATGTATGTCTGAACCTTGTGAGCGGAATATCTTGAAAAATAGGCGAAGTACCAACTTCTAATCTGGTGTGTGGGTGTATCTAGGGAGAAGGAAGAACGCTATTGAAAATTGGGTCGCCACGTCAAAATCCAAGATGGCCGCCGCCATGTATGTCTGAACATTGTGAGCTGAATATCTTGAAAAATAAGCGTAGTACCAACTTCTAATCTGGTGTGTGGGTGTATCGAGGCATAAGGAAGAACGCTATTGAAAATTGGGTTGCCACGTCAAAATCCAAGATGGCCGCCTACATGTATGTCTGAACCTTATGAGCGAAATATCATATCATAACATGTTTTCTGCGTCTTCCACTTTGTCAACTCACATCACTTCCCCGACGGGGTCCTAGGCTTAATGCTTGTTATCGTTTTTCCCCCTCTTTTTTATTGTTTTTTTGGTGTTTTTTTACATCTACTTTTTGTATATCGTGGGGACGGTGCAAAGCGGTACACGAGTTCTTGCCATGTTCGGCTCAGTATGTTTATGTCCACCAGTGCGCATGCAGCTGTGATCCGAGGACGAAGATCCTGCAGGTTTGTTACATTGGTGTTACACACACCATCTTTGACAAACCCCCACAGAAAAAAAACAAGACCGGAATCTAACAGCGGCGTAACCGGGCTTGTAAATATTATAAATCACAAGCACATATGATTAGCTTTTTAAACAGTCGCTAATGCTGCTTATAACATTAAACAAGAAATTTGGAGGAATTCCGACATCCGTGAGGTAAGTTTTACTTGCAGAACTGAGCGAAGATCTACTGTAATCTATGTACCTCACAAGGGTTGGGTTAATAACATGACCCTTCCTGCCTGGCCTATAAGTCCTGTGTCGTTGGAAGATCCGTAACGCCGATGCTTTCGATATTTCATGGTCATTTTAACAATCGGTTTGTTTGTGTTTCGCACTGAATGAAAAATGTAAAGGTAGAGAATGGCGATTGTGATATATGAAAGGTTCGACGATATGTTCGGCATGAACGACATTGGAATTAAAATGGCGGAGTGTGGAGTCAGCCATTGAATGCCGTGATGACATCAGACGTAAGCACATTACCCTGTCATGTGACCATATTCCCAGCTCTGATTGGTATACGTTTGAGGGGACATACATACATACATACAGATGGACAAACACTGTTCTAGACGGCTTTGCCCTATGGGCCGCATCATAAAAATCAAGGGGGGCGTTATGTCTGGTGATTTTTGGGGACCAGGCAGTTGATCCGTCCTGGCTAATCCAACGACCTGGAAAGTTTGCATTCAGAACAGCTTGAACAACTAATGCCCAATGAGAGGGAGCACTGTCCTGTTAAAAATGATATCGGGTTGCAGGTCTTCAATCTGTGGGAAGGAGAATCCTTCCAACATGTTCATGTAAATTGTTGAGATCACTGTATCCTCCGCAAAGAAAAACGCACCCAACAAGTGGTAATGGAGAATACCACACTGTGGAGGACAAGAAAGCCCACTGGCGTGGTGACATCATTCCGCGCACCAAGTGGGCGGCGGCCACGCCCGAGGGGTAGGCGTGGCCTCAGGATATACACCGGGCGCGCAGCCAGGAGCGCGCCAGTGCTACAGTGACCGCTTTGGAATAAAGAACTATAAACTTACCGCGTTGTCCGCTTCCTCCTTGGTAGCAAGTCACGCGCGTAGTACTGCGTGCTAAATTGGTGACCTCCGACATTCGAGTCAGCCGTTGCTGACTCCCCGAAACCGCCGCAACAATGGCTACCAACGCGGTCTCCATCAAGCTCCCCGAATTCTGGGAATCACAAGCCGAAGTTTGGTTCCTGCAGGCGGAAGCCCAGTTCCGACTTCGAGGCATCACGGCGGACGAGACCATGTACTGCCACGTGGTCTCCGCCCTCGGGCCCGGCACGGCCACCCGCGTCGTATCGGTCCTAAGGAATCCACCTGCCGACGGCAAGTACGAGGCGGTCAAGCGTCGTCTCCTCGCCACGTTCGGCCTTACGGTGGACGCACGGGCCGATCGCCTCTTGGACCTCCCCGAGATCGGGGACACGCGACCGTCGGTCCGTATGGACCATATGCTGGCGCTCATGGGCGACGAAACCCCGAACGCTCTATTCCGGGCATTGTTTCGACGCCAGCTGCCAGCACGAGTCCGCCTCGCTTTGGCTGGTTCCGCATTAACGGAACCCCGTGCGCTCGCTGCTGAGGCCGACAAATACTACGCGGCTTTGGACACGCAGGCGAGTCTTGGCGTGGTTGCCGCTCCCGAGGCTCCGGATGCACCGCACCTCGTGTCCGCCGTCACGCCCCGCCCCCCCCCACCACCACCACCGCCGCCGCCACGAAGAAAACCGCGGCCTCCGACACCGCAGCTGCCCGCCTGGTGTTCCTTCCACACCAAGTTCGGTCATGAGGCTCGGCAGTGTCGCCCGCCGTGCTCATTCGGCAGGTCGGGAAACGGGCGAGCCGGCGCTCGGTGGCAACGATGAGCGTCGACAATTCCAACAGCCTGCTGTACATAACGGACACCTTGTCCGGGCGCCGTTACCTGTGCGATACGGGAGCGCAGGTGAGTGTCGTTCCTGCCGGTACGTCCGACAAGCACACCGCGGGCCGAGGTCCCGCGCTGCTTGTGGCCAATGGTACGTCTATACGCACGTACGGAAAACGCTGTCTCTCCCTGCGGTTCGGAGGGCAGGTTTTCCGTTGGTCGTTCGTTACGGCCGACGTGCCCATGGCACTGCTCGGCGCGGACTTCTTATGTGCAAATGGATTACTGGTCGATGTAAAGCGCAGAAGGCTTGTCCAGGCTGAGACGTTCAGCTCGCTCGCGTGTGCGCTGCCCGGCTCGTTGAGCAGCTCACAGAGCGGCTCATCGAGCGGCTCGCCGAGCGGCTTGCTGAGCAGTTCCGTTCCGGCCAGGTTCATCTGTACGCTTCCGGCAGCGGACGAATTCGCCCGCCTCCTCGCGGGTTTCCCGGCCCTCATGCGGCCGACCTTCTCGGTGGGGACCGTCAAGCACAGGGTGGAACATCACATCCCCACCGCCGGGCCACTGGTCTACGCCTGGGCACGCCGCCTTGAGCCGACGAAGCTCGCCGTAGCTAAAGCGGAGTTTGCCATGCTGGAGCGGCTCGGCATCGTGCGGCGCTCCGAGAGCGCGTGGGCGTCCCCGCTCCACATCATGCCCAAGCCCGGCGGGGGATGGCGACCGCGCGGGGACTACCGGCGCCTCAACGACGCCACTATCCCCGACCGCTACCCCGTCCCCCACATTCAGGACTTTTCCGCCCGCTTGGCGAATATGTCCTTCTTTTCAAAGGTGGACCTCGTGCGCGGCTACCATCAGGTCCCTGTCAGGCCGGAGGACATCCCGAAGACGGTTGTCATCACGCCATTCTGGCTTTTCGAATTTCTTCGGATGCCCTGCGGTTTGAAAAATGCGGCTCAGGCATTCCAGCGCCTAATGGACAGCGTCTTGCGCGGCTTGGATTTTTTGTACGTCTACCTGGACGACATCCTCGTCGCCAGCGCGTCCTGCGAAGAGCACCTACACCATCTCCGCACGCTCTTTGAACGTCTGGGCCAGCACGGCCTGATCGTGAACCCCGCCAAGTGCCGGTTCGGTGTTGCTGAAATCGACTTTTTGGGGCACCGCGTCACCAGGCACGGGGCCGTCCCCCTACTGGCCAAGGTGGAGGCGGTGAAGGGGTTTCCGCGCCCCCGCACGATCAAGGGGCTCCAGGAGTTCCTGGGCATGGTAAACTTTTACCATTGGTTCCTGCCCCGCATTGTCCAGCTCCTGCGCCCCTTACACGAGGCCCTTCGAGGGAAGCCGGGCAAAGGTGACGTTACCTGGACCGAGCAGATGGACGCGGCGTTCTCGGGCGCGAAGCTCGCCTTGGCCAACGCCACCATGCTCGCGCACCCGGCGCTCGATGCACTGATCGCCCTCACCTCCGACGCCTCGGACTACGCGGTGGGCGCGGTGTACGAGCAATGGGTGCATGGAGCGTGACAACCGCTGGCATTCTTCAGCCTGCAGCTTTGCCCGCCCGAACGCCGTTACAGCACCTTCGACCGCGAGTTGCTTGGGCTTCACCTGGCGGTCAGGCACTTCCGCCATCTGCTCGAGGGCCGTGCGTTCACAGCCTTCGTCGACCACAAGCCGCTGGTTTTTGCGATGGGCAAGGTCGCTGAGCCGTGGTCGGCCCGGCAACAGCGTCACCTCACGGCCGTGTCCGAGTACACGACGGACATCCGGCACGTCGCGGGAAAGGACAACCCGGTGGCCGATTGCCTTTCCCGGGCCTTCACCCACGCAGTCCACCTTGGCATCGACTATGCCCGGATGGCAGCGGACCAGGCCGCCGACCCCGGGGTCCAGGCCCTGCGGACCGCCGTCACGGGCCTCCGCGTCACAGAGGTGCCCTTCGACGGCGCGGGCATGGCCCTCGTTTGCAACATCTCCCTCGAGCGGCCTCGCCCCATCGTGCCATGGGCGGGCAGCGCCAGGTTTTTGACGCCATCCACGGCCTGTCCCACCCGGGCACGAGGGCCTCCCAGCGGTTGGTCGCCGACAAGTTTGTCTGGCATGGCCTCCGGAAGGCCGTCCGCGGCTGGACCAGGACGTGCCTCGCGTGCCAGCGCGCAAAGGTGCACCGACACAACCAGGCCCCCTTGGCCCCGTTTACGGTGCCGGAACATCGGTTCGACCATGTTCACGTGGACCTGGTGGGACCTCTGCCCCCCTCGCGGGGTTTCACCCATGTCCTCACCATGGTGGACCGCACCACCCGGTGGCCGGAGGCCGTGCCTTTGGCGGCGACGACGGCGGCAGACGTCGCACAGGCGTTCATCGCCACCTGGGTCGCCCAGTTCGGCGCCCCCTCGGACATCTCGTCCAACCGTGGCCCCCAGTTCACCTCGGAGCTCTGGGCCGCGGTCGCGCGGGGGCTCGGGGTCCAGCTGCACCGAACCACGGCCTACCACCCCCAGGCCAACGGCCTGTGCGAGCGATTCCACCGCTTGTTGAAGGCCGCGCTCCGGGCCACCCTCCGCGACGGCGGCTCGGTCGACAGGCTTCCCTGAGTCCTGCTGGGCCTCCGGATGGCGCCCAAGGAGGACCTGCGCGCATCCGCGGCAGAGTTGGTCTTTGGACAACCGCTGCGGGTGCCGGGCGAGTTCCTCCCCGACCCCACGGCACCTTGGTCCGTGGCGCAGGAGCGTTCTGCGCTGCAGGAGACCGCCCGGAGGTTCGCCCCGGTGCCGACGGCGCACCACGGGCACCCTCCTACACACGTCGCCCCGGAGCTTCGCACCGCGGAGTACGTCTTCGTCCGGCACGACGCCCACCGGACACCACTGCGGCCCCCGTACGACGGGCCTTTCCGCGTGCTGGAGACCGGGGTGAAACATTTCACCCTGGACATCGGCGGCACTCCTGACCGGGTCTCCATAGACCGCCTCAAGCCGGCCCACCTTGACGTGGACCACCCACCGCCGGTGGCGCGGCCCCCGCGTCGGGGCCGCCCCCCTGCAGGGGGACCCCCGGCACCGCCGAAGCCCCGCAGGCACACCGCCCCCCAGTCCGGCACCCATCCCGGGTACAGCCGGGGGCATCCCACCTGGCATCCCTGCACCCCGGACGCCGCCGGTTGCCAGAGGGCGCTTCGGCCGGGTCATCCGTTTGCCCCGCAAACTGGCCCTCCAGGTGCACGGGAATTCTGGGGGGGCGCGTGTGGCGGACACGAAAGCCCACTGGCCTTGGTGACATCATTCCGCGCACCAAGTGGGCGGCGGCCACGCCCTAGGGGTAGGCGTGGCCTCAGGCTATACACCGGAAGCGCAGCCCGGAGCGCGCCAGTGTTACAGTGAGCTCCTGAAATAAAGACGCTTATAAGTTACCGCTTGTCCGCTTCCTCCTTGCTCGCAAGCAGCGCGCGTAACGCCGTAACTATAGGGTTGGTTTTCTAAGGCTTATATCAAAATAAGTCTTTTAAGGTGGAAACGCGATGACGTCACCGCGTCACGCGGCACGAATGATTCCATTGTGCACGCTTTCGTTTTATTTCCAAATTAAAATCTGTTTTCACTTTTGCCGTAAAAATGACATCAGTGCAGCTAGTGTGGTATCTTATTTGGTGAAATTCGGTCGATTTGAAGTGGTGAAAATAAAATGTGATCGTGGAAAATCGTAGCGAGGGGCCATTTTGAATCGGTTTTCGATTATTGCACCGGATTATTGCACCCTCCCATCACCCTCCCATCACCCTCCCATCACCCTGCCCCATCACCCTGCCCCATCACCCTCCCCCATCACCCTCCCCCATCACCCTGCCATCACCCTCCCATCACCCTGCCATCACCCTCCCATCACCCTCCCATCACCCTCCCATCACCCTGCCATTACCCTCCCACCACCCTGCCATCACCCTCCCACCACCCTCCCATCACCCTGCCATCACCCTCCCATCACCCTCCCATCACCCTTTATTGGACCATTTGAATTCTGTAGGGTTGGTTTTCTAAGGCTTATATCAAAATATCAATTTATATCAAATAAATCTTTTAAGGTGAAAGCGCGATGACGTCACCACGTCACACGGCACGAATGCGCGCCTGTGTCGTTGGAGGTATTGACTTATATAGGGTTAGTTTTCTAAGGCTGTAGGCCGCACCTCATTTTGTCGAATAAAGTGGTATTCGGGTGGTTCCGGTATTTGGGACCGCAGGGACGGAAAGTGCAGGTACGGGGTGCTTGGCACTCCCCAGCCGACCCGCTCTGAAGGTTCGGATCGGGACACCGGGATTCATTCCGGTCGCCCGGTCGGCCCGGAGGTGGGGGTGCGGGGCCTGTCACGGAACGTCAAAACAAACGGCCTGCCGGGGCCGCCCAAAAGTCGGGCGTGAGGGGCGCGTCCACTAATGGAACGCCTCTCGCTTCCCAGATCGAGGGCCACGTGGTCAGGAGAACCTCGTCCCTTCTGGTTGCCCTGCCGTCCCGCCGTGGGCGCTGGCAGGGTGTACTTCAAACTAAGCTTAAGTGTCAAGTGTTAAGTTCCTCCTTGAGCTCGCAAGGGAAAGGCTAGGGTCAAGCTCTTCCAAATTTCCAAACACTAGAAATCGGACGTCTCAAATTAATTAACTAATTTGTTAATACATCTCAGTCGCCCGCGACCTCTCTAGCGCGGGCGTCAAACCAGTTCATTTCCGGTGCGACCGGGCCGAGTATCGGCCCGGCCGTGATTCCGCCGTAGCACGCTAATGCGTAGGCTCGCGCGTCCCTGGTCCGCCGGGGCTCCGCGGGTGTCCTACCGTGCCTGGCGCCGCTATTCTCTCGACTTCCGGGAGTAGGTGCCGGTGCCCGGGGACGGAGTTCGCTGTCTAAACATGGTAGCACGAGGCCAGTGGGACTGCCGGGACCCACGTGCACTCACAAGTTGTTATGCGCGTGGGCGGCAGCATCACACCGGGGCGCCCAAACGCTCCCCGGCTAAAGTTCATCCTGGAAGCGCCCGCATTGTGCGGACAAACCAAGTCAAGGGCCACGTGGTCAGGAGAACCTCGTCCCTTCCGGTCACACTTTGCCTATCGGCCGGCCTCGAAGACCGAAATTGTGACGGTGTCACCCGAAAAATCATGCAGCAAAAATGAATGAAATTCGTTCATTTCGTCATCTAAACAGTGACGCACAAGAAGGGATGAACGAGATCCCCACTGTCCCTATCTACTATCCAGCGAACCCACAGCCAAGGGAACGGGCTTGGTGGAATCAGTGGGGAAAGAAAACCCTTTTGAGCTTGACTCCAGCCCGACTCTGTGAAGGGACTTGAGAGGCCGCAGGCACTCAATAGGGCTGGACCCGTGAAATTTCGGGGATTTTTGGTAAAATTACCTCAGGGTAAAGTTACATAGGAAAACACCGTGTTAAATTTCCGTCGCCAAAGGACTTTATTTTTATTGCGAAATTCATCCCGACTTCGCCTCTAGGAGTTATTGAAAATATTAACTTGTATAAAAATTAGTTTTCTAAGACTGAAGTGCAGTGACGTCATCACGCCCCCGCCACGAGTGTCGAAGGTCTTTCGAAGAAGAAGAGCTCGGAGTTGGACTGGACACGAGGCGGAGCTGACGTAATTTGGGAGAGCTGAGAGGACTCAGACGTGACAGGGTGAGTCTGAGTGAGTATATCAAGACAAGAACAAGATCTAGAAGGAGGTATGTATGGTGCGTCATATAATATATTGTTTAGTTATCGTCGATGAGGAATTTGGGGTCGGGATGCGTGGTCGGCGTGGGTGACTTGGTCTCGACTAGATGCTAGGCCGCACCTCATTTTGTCCAATAAAGTGGTTTTAAAATATTTTTTGATGGTTCTTATGCTTATCATGAGCTGCATAACGTTCGTAACGAGGTGTGGATATATGGATTGACATCGGATGGTCTGGGATTCGGGGTTTAGGAGCTTCGAAGTTTTTTCATTACGAATATATGCGATTTGTTTTGGGGGGCACTTAGAGCTAACGGAGGCTCGGATTTTAATTCTGATTCCGGATTTCGCAGTCGCTAGTATGTCTTAACACTCGACAGAAACTGGCCCCGCGAAATTTCCAGGATTTTCGGTAAAATTACTTCAGGGTAAATTTACATAGGAAAACCCCATGCTAAATTTTCGTCGCCGAAGGATTTTATTTTTTGCGAAATTCATCCTGACCTCGCCTCTAGGAGGATACAGGGGTATCTGTGGATAACGGGAACCTTTATTTGGCGAAATTCGGACTGGTATTGACCGAGTTATTCAAAATATTAACTTATATCAAATAAATCTTTTAAGGTGAAAGCGCGATGACGTCACCACGTCACGCGGCACGAATGCGCGCCTGTGTCGTCGGAGGTATTGACTTCTATAGGGTTGGTTTTCTAAGGCTTATATCAAAATATTAACTTATATCAAATAAGTCTTTTAAGGTGGAAGCGCGATGACGTCACCGCGTCACGCGGCACGAATGGTTCCATTGTGCACGCTTTCGTTTTATTTCCAAATTAAAATCTGTTTTCACTTTTGCCGTAAAGATGACATCAGTGCATCGAGTGTGGTATCTTATTTGGTGAAATTCGGTCGATTTGAAGTGGTGAAAATAAAATGTGATCGTGGAAAATCGTAGCGAGGGGCCATTTTGAATCGGTTTTCGATTATTGCACTGGATTATTGCACCCTCCCATCACCCTCCCATCACCCTCCCCCATCACCCTCCCATCACCCTCCCATCCCCCTCCCATCACCCTCCCATCACCCTGCCCCATCACCCTGCCCCATCACCCTGCCCCATCACCCTCCCCATCACCCTCCCCCATCACCCTCCCATCACCCTGCCATCACCCTCCCATCACCCTGCCATCACCCTCCCATCACCCTCCCATCACCCTCCCATCACCCTCCCATCACCCTTTATTGGACCATTTGACTTCTATAGGGTTGGTTTTCTAAGGCTTATATCAAGATATTAACTTATATCAAATAAGTCTTTTAAGGTGAAAGCGCGATGACGTCACCACGTCACGCGGCATGAATGCGCGCCTGTGTCGTTGGAGGTATTGACTTATGTGGTGAAAATGTAAGTTGAACCCGGGTGTGACGCTCACTTAAACCACTGGGCGGTGTCTATAAGACCTCGGGACGTCCGCCACTCGAGGCCACTCCTGCGACTTTATACAATGACATGTAGAATTGAATGGTACGTACCCACTTATATTCTAGGCTTGCTTGCATTGACTGACATATCCAATCTTTCTCATATGATGCCTTGATCCTGACATATATGTTGCATGGTGTATTTTACAGGATGATGTTGCGATCTAATTGAAATTAAACCTATCTATGGGACGAGTTGTGGATTTGGTTGATTTTCACAACACTTAATTTCAATTATGATCTTCGGAAATGGCGGGACACGAATCTTGCGATGGCCGGATGAACGCAGATCACAGACGAGCGTTCCCGACATTCTCCGCGCTCCTGCGAGGCCCACCTCGTAGAAGAATGACCGGCGGAGGACCCGTCGAGCTTGCTCCAGCTATGGAGCTCCGACTACTCTCGCCGCCGGTCTGCCACAAAAGGACCGGATGCGATGGGGACCTCGCAAGCCTTTTGCGGGACCGCGTCGTCAAAACGCAAACTGCTCTCCTGAGGCCCGAACGCCGGAGCAGGCATGACGGACTCCGGCAAGGCGCCTGCTGAAGGAGGCCACTGGGAAATGTCCTGGGCCGCAACCCCGTCGGAACGACGGACCCGCTTGGCGCCGAAGGTACGAGTCTAGCCTCGGTTGCTCGAAAAGCTAACGGCTCCGTCCGAGAGAATCATCCTAGATTTGCGTGCCTCGGCCCGAGATGAGATTCCCACGCGAGTGATCACGACTCCCATGTCGGCCATGCCTCCACACGGCCGGCACATTCCGACCACTCGCTGCTCGGTGGAACCACCTCCTCCGCGCGGGCCGGCACACTCCGACCACTCGCTGCTCAGTGGAATCGCTTCCTCCGCGCGGATCGCGCACTGCTCGTCGGGATCACGCCGTGCCTCACACGGCCGGCTCACCCTGACCACTCGCTTCTCGGTGGAACCATCTCCTCCACGCGGATCGCGCACTGCTCGTCGGGATCACGCCGTGCCTCACACGGCCGGCTCACCCTGACCACTCGCTTCTCGGTGGAACCACCTCCTCCGTGCGAATCGTGCACTGCTCGTCGGAATCACGCCGTGCCTCACACGGCCGGCTCACCCTGACCACTCGCTTCTCGGTGGAACCACCTCCTCCGCGCGAATCACGCACTGCTCGTCGGAATCACGCCGTGCCTCACACGGCCGGCTCACTCCGGCTGCTCGGTGGAATCACCTCCTCCACGTGAATCCCCTCGCTGCTCGGTGGAACCACCTCCTCCGCGCGAATCGCGCACTGCTCGTCGGAATCACGCTGTGCCTCACACGGCCGGCTCACTCCGGCTGCTCGGTGGAATCACCTCCTCCGCGCGAATCGTCGTGCACTGCACCCATCGCGTGCTAATACTCTGGGAGGCCCATGATTCCATTCTGATTCCGATCACCTCCTCGCCGCGAAGCCGCACGTTGCTCCCTTCGCGGGCCCTACTCGGTGAGGCCGGCGATTCCTATCGCTGCTCGCCGGAATCACCTCCTCACGCACAAATCACGCGCTGCACCATCGCTAGATGGCATCCTCACTAGGCACGACGCGCCAGTCGCGCGCGCCGCATCTTCGCTGGATGGACCCCTTCTTCACACGAAGCGCATGCGATTCCCCTTGCTGGCACTACTCTGTGGCCCCGTTGCTGCTGGTCGGAATCCCACCTGCGCATGGCTTCTCAGCGAGGCCGGCGAACACCGCTGCCCGGACTCGCCGGCGAACACCGCTGCCCGGACTCGCCTCAACGCGTGTGGCTCGTTTGGCTCCACTCGGGGACTCGCCGAGCATGGTCTTCCTAAACTTTCATCTTCTTCCGCTGTCATAACATTAATAAACAATCTTAAAGGGTTCTAAGGGGTTCACGGCACTCGGGGATTTGTGTAATGTGATTTGTGAAATGTGATTTGTGTTGGCGTGATGTATCGTATCATGCTAGATACCGTTGATAACTACCGCACTGCGGCCGCTATTCCCCCGCTTCAACCCCGGACAAACCCTGCCCGAAAGCCATCGAACAAGACGCTACTTCAGGCCTCTCGTGCATCTCGTGCATCTCGTGCGTGCGTCTCGTCTCAGCGTGCCACGCTGGCTGGTTTCGCCAACGAACAGCACGTGCCCGAACCAATTGATGACGTCACCGACTAATCACGCGTTTGCTCTACGGCGTCATTAACGTAATTGCGTGCTTCACGCGATCTCATCGGGGATTTGTTTACATTTCCATGTACCTTGGTAAACTACGTACCAAATGTCCTTTACGTAAACGACGTAAACTACGTAACGCGGCGCTACCTCAAGGTCGCGCGCCCGCGCCGTTTAGGGAGTACATGGTGACCTCGTGAAATGGTGACATTGAGCGTCGCGCCCGACTCCCTTGTCACCTGCGCAAGTAACGGGGGAACCGTACTGCCTGCTCGCCCTTGACTCTGGGCTTGTTGTTTGTCGGACAGAGCTCTTGGCTCGTATCCACGCACATTTCGAGACTGCGAGGCGCCTCGTCTGATTCCATTTTCCCTCTGCCCCAGACTGTCTGTGACTCAGGCTGACCCAGACTGTGAAGGTCGTCTGCCTTCGGTATGCAGCGCGCTGCTGCAACCTCGGTGGGGGGGGGGGGGATCCCAGGAGGTTATTGTTGCTCGCCCGGATGCCGTCCGGTATAACGACTCCCACCTCGCCCCTTGTGGGGACCCAGGATGACGTCCATGGATGTCTTTGTGTCTTTGAGTGAGTCTTTGTGTCTTTGAGTGAGTCTTTGTGTCTTTGAGTGAGTCTTTGAGTCCATGGATGGTCGATCCGAGCCATTCAATGAAGGTGTTGAATGGATGGATTGGTCGGACATCCGTGGATGGACAGTCCATCCGGGGCGAGGGCTGTCTTTGGGTCTCTGAGTCTTTGCGTCCGTGGATGGTTGATCCATCCGCGGTCCGGCTGGATCCGTGCCATGCAATGAAGGCGTTGAATGGATGGATCGGTCGGACATCCGTGGATTATACCCAATACCCAGTCGTTATACCCAATCCATCCGGGACATCTAGCATGACAATCATCTCGACATCTAGACAATCCATCCGGGACAACGCTGGGACAAACAAGGTTTGTCCAGCCGGGAATCTCTCTCGGTTTGCCGATCTTCTCCGATCCTCCGCGCGCTGTACAGTGGGACAGGGTTGCCATATGCATCCCGGAGGTTCTGCGCGCTTCGCTGGAGAGGCGCGTTTCGGTCGTTTTGTCGTCCATCCGGGACGTTCTCTCGGCAGCCGGTAAAGCCGGTCTTCTCCGATCCTCCGAGCGCTGTACTGCAGGACGGGATTGCCGTATGCATCGCGGAGGTTCTGCACGCTCCGCTGGGGAGGCGCGTTCCAGTCGTTTTGTGCGTCGTCGTAATCAGCCATGCCGGTCGTCCAGGCAGCCTTCAGAGGCCGCTCATGTCTCGTGTGAAGGATCGCTGCCAACGGTAGATTCGCGTGCCGAAACAAGAGTTTGTAATGCGTATGAGCTGCCGTCAGAGGACGCTCGAGTCTCGTGATTCAACAGGGCCGCTGCCGGTGTCGAGTAACTCTCGTTATGGCTCTCATCGATTCTCTCCCTCGGCAATTCCATGACATGGACCTAACATGGATCGACCATGTACCCTTGGGAGCCAAGGCAGGTACAGACTTACTGTAATGGACTTACTGTAGTGGCCTCCTGTCATGTAATCTTCCTTACTGTTACAACTCCTAGGCCGGTACAGACTTACTGTAATTGACTTACACTGTCATGGCCTCCTGTCATGTAATCTTACTTACTGTTACAACTTACTGTAAAGAGGCTTACTGATTTACACATCTTCCACATCGACACATCTGCCTGAAATGCGTTGCATTGCGAAGAATGGACATTCGCTCTTCGACAAGGCACACCTTATGTAATGAGTTGCATATCGCAAAGGTACACCTTATCCAGCACATAGGCCTGTGAGACTAGCCTATTGTGACCCACAGGCTCATCGTCTGCCAGTATCGGACATGTTTGCTAACCAGGCTATGAGTGCGCCTCGAGAACATCTGCCGTCCCTCCCTTCGCCTGATACACCCCTGCCTGAAGCGGTGAGGGCACTGAGGTGCCCCTCCGACACCTGCCTCCAGCGGCTACTCCGAAGCAGGGGACTCCGGATTTGGGGACGACGTACCCGGTAGTTCCCGAACCTGTGCTGGCAGGGTAATTCGCCACACTGACCTCTGGACCGACTGACCTGCACTACTGATAATGGATTTGTTTCGTATAGCGCTTTCCAGGAAGCCCTAAAGACGCTTTGACAGTGTGCGAAACATAACACAATAGCGCAAAGACAAGAATCAATAGGGATATTTCTTTGACACCCTAATAATGATATAATGACTTCCTCTACCTATTAATGCTGACGCGCGCTCGCTTCCTGCCTAGTGGCAGCATAGTTCTAATGGCGGGGAGAATGTGGTGAAAATGTAAGTTGAACCCAGGTGTGACGCTCACTTAAACCACTGGGCGGTGTCTATAAGACCTCGGGACGTCCGCCACTCGAGGCCACTCCTGCGACTTTATACAATGACATGTAGAATTGAATGGTACGTACCCACTTATATTCTAGGCTTGCTTGCATTGACTGACATATCCAATCTTTCTCATATGATGCCTTGATCCTGACATATATGTTGCATGGTGTATTTTACAGGATGATGTTACGATCTAATTGAAATTAAACCTATCTATGGGACGAGTTGTGGATTTGGTTGATTTTCACAACAACTTATATAGGGTTGGTTTTCTAAGGCTGTAGGCCGCACCTCATTCTGTCGAATAAAGTGGTATTCGGGTGGTTCCGGTATTTGGGACCGCAGGGACGGAAAGTGCAGGTACGGGGTGCCTGGCACTCCCCAGCCGGCCCGCTCTGAAGGTTCGGATCGGGACACCGGGATTCATTCCGGTCGCCCGGTCAGCCCGGAGGTGGGGGTGCGGGGCCTGTCACGGAACGTCAAAACAAACGGCCTGCCGGGGCCGCCCAAAAGTGGGGCGTGAGGGGCGCGTCCACTAATGGAACGCCTCTCGCTTCCCAGATCGAGGGCCACGTGGTCAGGAGAACCTCGTCCCTTCTGGTTGCCCTGCCGTCCCGCCGTGGGCGCTGGCAGGGTGTGCTTCAAACTAGGCTTAAGTGTCAAGTGTTAAGTTCCTCCTTGCCCTCGCAAGGGAAAGGCTAGGGTCAAGCTCTTCCAAATTTTCAAACACTAGAAATCGGACGTCTCAAATTAATTAATCAATTGGTTAATACATCTCAGTCGACCGCGACCTCTCTAGCGCGGGCGTCGAACCAGTTCATTTCCGGTGCGACCGGGCCGAGTATCGGCCTGGCCGTGGCTGAAGCCGTTGATTCCGCCGTAGCATGCTAACGCGTAGGCTCGCGCGTCCCTGGTCCGCCGGGGCTCCGCGGGTGTCCTATCGTGCCCACGTCGCCATGGCTCACTGAAAAAGAGAGTCAGACGTGGTGCCCGGGGACGGAGTTTGCTGTCTAAACATGGTAGCGCTAGGCCAGTGGGACCGCCGGGACCCACGTGCACTCACAAGTTGTTATGCGCGTGGGCGGCAGTATCACACCGGGGCGCCCAAACGCTCCCCGGCTAAAGTTCATCCTGGAAGCGCCCGCATTGTGCGGACAAACCAAGTCAAGGGCCACGTGGTCAGGAGAACCTCGTCCCTTCCGGCACACTTTGCCTATCGGCCGGCCTCGAAGACCGAAATTGTGACGGTGTCACCCGAAAAAAATCATGCAGCGAAAATGAATGAAATTCAGCCATTTCGTCATCTAATCAGTGACGCGCATGAAGGGATGAACGAGATTCCCACTGTCCCTATCTACTATCCAGCGAAGCCACAGCCAAGGGAACGGGCTTGACGGAATCAGTGGGGAAAGAAAACCCTTTTGAGCTTGACTCTAGCCCGACTCTGTGGGGGGACTTGAGTGGCCGCAGGCACTCAATAGGGCTGGACCCGTGAAATTTCGGGGATTTTTGGTAAAATTACCTCAGGGTAAAGTTACATAGGAAAACGCCACGTTAAATTTCCGTCGCCGAAGGACTTTATTTTTATTACGAAATTCATCCCGACTTCGCCTCTAGGAGTTATTGAAAATATTAACTTATATAAAATTCGTTTTCTAAGACTGAAGCGCAGTGACGTCACCACGCCCTTAGTTTTCTAAGACTGAAGCGCAGTGACGTCATCACGCCCCCGCCACGAGTGTCGAAGGTCTTTCGAAGAAGAAGAGTTCGGAGTTGGACTGGACACGAGGCGGAGCGGACGCCATTTGGAAGAGCTGAGAGGACTCAGTCGTGATAGGGTGAGTCTGAGTGAGTATATCAAGACAAGAACAAGATCTAGAAGGAGGTATGTACGGTGCGAGTCATATAATATATTGTTTAGTTATCGTCGATTAGGAATTTGGGGTCGGAATGGGTGGTCGGCCTGGGTGACTTGGTCTCGACTAGATGCTAGGCCGCACCTCATTTTGTCCAATAAAGTGGTTTTAAAATATTTTTTGATGGTTCTTATGCTTATCATTAGATGCATAACGTTCGTAGCGAGGTGTGGATATATGGATTGACATCGGATGGTCTGGGATTCGGGATTTAGGAGCTTCGAAGTTTTTTCATTAGGAATATATGCGATTTGTTTTGGGGGGCCCTTAGAGCTAACGGAGGCTCGGATTTTAATTCTGATTCCGGATTTCGCAGTCGCTAGTACGTCTTAACACTCGACAGAAACTGGCCCCGCGAAATTTCCAGGATTTTCAGTAAAATTACTTCAGGGTAAATTTACATAGGAAAACCCCATGCTAAATTTTCGTCGCCGAAGGACTTTATTTTTTGCGAAATTCATCCTGACTTCGCCTCTAGGAGGACACAGGGGTATCTGTGGATAACGGGAACCTTTATTTGGCGAAATTCGGACTGGTATTGACCGAGTTATTCAAAATATTAACTTATATCAAATAAATCTTTTAAGGTGAAAGCGCGATGACGTCACCACGTCACGCGGCACGAATGCGCGCCTGTGTCGTTGGAGGTATTGACTTATATAGGGTTGGTTTTCTAAGGCTTATATCAAAATATTAACTTATATTAAATAAGTCTTTTAAGGTGGAAGCGCGATGACGTCACCGCGTCACGCGGCACGAATGGTTCCATTGCGCACGCTTTCGTTTTATTTCCAAATTAAAATCTGTTTTCACTTTTGCCGTAAAAATGACATCAGTGCATCGAGTGTGGTATCTTATTTGGTGAAATTCGGTCGATTTGAAGTGGTGAAAATAAAATGTGATCGTGGAAAATCGTAGCGAGGGGCCATTTTGAATCGGTTTTCGATTATTGCACCGGATTATTGCACCCTCCCATCACCCTCCCATCACCCTCCCCCATCACCCTCCCATCACCCTCCCATCACCCTCCCATCACCCTGCCCCATCACCCTCCCCCATCACCCTGCCATCACCCTCCCATCACCCTCCCATCACCCTGCCATCACCCCCCCATCACCCTCCCATCACCCTCCCATCACCCTCCCACCACCCTGCCATCACCCTCCCATCACCCTTTCATCACCCTTTATTGGACCATTTGACTTCTATAGGGTTGGTTTTCTAAGGCTTATATCAAGATATTAACTTATATCAAATAAGTCTTTTAAGGTGAAAGCGCGATGACGTCACCACGTCACGCGGCACGAATGCGCGCCTATGTCGTTGAAGGTATTGACTTATATAGGGTTGGTTTTCTAAGGCTATAGGCCGCACCTCATTTTGTCGAATAAAGTGGTATTCGGGTGGTTCCGGTATTTGGGACCGCAGAGACGGAAACTGCAGGTACGGGGTGCCAGTCACTCCCCAGCCGGCCCGCTCTGAAGGTTCGGATCGGGACACCGGGATTCATTCCGGTCGCCCGGTCGGCCCGGAGTTGGGGGTGCGGGGCCTGTCACGGAACGTCAAAACAAACGGCCTGCCGGGGCCGCCCAAAAGTCGGGCGTGAGGGGCGCGTCCACTAATGGAACGCCTCTCGCTTCCCAGATCGAGGGCCACTTGGTCAGGAGAACCTCGTCCCTTCTGGTTGCCTTGCCGTCCCGCCGTGGGCGCTGGCAGGGTGTGCTTCAAACTAGGCTTAAGTGTCAAGTGTTAAGTTCCTCCTTGCCCTCGCAAGGGAAAGGCTAGGGTCAAGCTCTTCCAAATTTCCAAACACTAGAAATCGGACGTCTCAAATTAATTAATCAATTGGTTAATACATCTCAGTCGCCCGCGACCTCTCTAGCGCGGGCGTCGAACCAGTTCATTTCCGGTGCGACCGGGCCGAGTATCGGCCTGGCCGTGGCCGAAGCCGTTGATTCCGCCGTAGCACGCTAACGCGTAGGCTCGCGCATCCCTGGTCCGCCGGGGCTCCGCGGGTGTCCTACCGTGCCCACGTCGCCATGGCTCACTGAATAAGAGAGTCAGACGTGGTGCCCGGGGACGGAGTTCGCTGTCTAAACATGGTAGCGCTAGGCCAGTGGGACCGCCGGGACCCATGTGCACTCACAAGATGTTATGCGCGTGGGCGACAGTATCACACCGGGGCGCCCAAACGCTCCCCAGCTAAAGTTCATCCTGGAAGCGCCCGCATTGTGCGGACAAACCAAGTCAAGGGCCACGTGGTCAGGAGAACCTCGTCCCTTCCGGTCACACTTTGCCTATCGGCCGGCCTCGAAGACCGAAATTGTGACGGTGTCACCCGAAAAAAATCATGCAGCGAAAATGAATGAAATTCAGCCATTTTGTCATCTAATGAGTGACGCGCATGAAGGGATGAACGAGATTCCCACTGTCCCTATCTACTATCCAGCGAAGCCACAGCCAAGGGAACGGGCTTGACGGAATCAGTGGGGAAAGAAAACCCTTTTGAGCTTGACTCTAGCCCGACTCTGTGGGGGGACTTGAGTGGCCGCAGGCACTCAATAGGGCTGGACCCGTGAAATTTCGGGGATTTTTGGTAAAATTACCTCAGGGTAAAGTTACATAGGAAAACGCCGGGTTAAATTTCCGTCGCCGAAGGACTTTATTTTTATTACGAAATTCATCCCGACTTCACCTCTAGGAGTTATTACCTTCGCAAAAGCGGAAGGTTATGTTTTGATCGCTGTGTATTTATTTGTATGTCTGTGTGTGTGTGTGTGTGTATGTTATTCGCATAACTCAAAAAGTATTCAACCGATTCGCATGAAATTTGGTGGGATGATAGGTTATTATCCGGGAACCATTTGATTAGATTTTGGAATCGATCGGGTCAAAGGTCAAGGTCAAGGTCATGAAAAGGTCAAAATCGTCTTTTTACCATAGCGCGGTCAATTTGTGTCCAATTTGTATGAAACTAATGCCAAAATGCTTTGCTACACAGATCTTGTAGTCTTTTATTTTGGCAACAAAAGTAGCTGCGGCGAAGGTATGCGCTCTACCGAGTGCCCGTTCTAGTTGAAAATATGAACTTATATAAAAATTAGTTTTCCAAGACTGAAGCGCAGTGACGTCACCACGCCCTTAGTTTTCTAAGACTGAAGCGCAGTGACGTCATCACGCCCCCGCCACGAGTGTCGAAGGTCTTTCGAAGAAGAAGAGTTCGGAGTTGGACTGGACACGAGGCGGAGCGGACGCCATTTGGAAGAGCTGAGAGGACTCAGTCGTGATAGGGTGAGTCTGAGTGAGTATATCAAGACAAGAACAAGATCTAGAAGGAGGTATGTACGGTGCGAGTCATATAATATATTGTTTAGTTATCGTCGATGAGGAATTTGGGGTCGGAATGGGTGGTCGGCCTGGGTGACTTGGTCTCGACTAGATGCAAGGCCGCACCTCATTTTGTCCAATAAAGTGGTTTTAAAATATTTTTTGATGGTTCTTATGCTTATCATTAGATGCATAACGTTCGTAGCGAGGTGTGGATATATGGATTGACATCGGATGGTCTGGGATTCGGGATTTAGGAGCTTCGAAGTTTTTTCATTAGGAATATATGCGATTTGTTTTGGGGGGCCCTTAGAGCTAACGGAGGCTCAGATTTTAATTCTGATTCTGGATTTCGCAGTCGCTAGTACATCTTAACACTCGACAGAAACTGGCCCCGCGAAATCTCCAGGATTTTCAGTAAAATTACTTCAGGGTAAATCTACATAGGAAAACCCCATGCTAAAGTTTCGTCGCCGAAGGACTTTATTTTTTGCGAAATTCATCCTGACTTCGCCTCTAGGAGGATACAGGGGTATCTGTGCATAACGGGAACCTTTATTTGGCGAAATTCGGACTGGTATTGACCGAGTTATTCAAAATATTAACTTATATCAAATAAATCTTTTAAGGTAAAAGCGCGATGACGTCACCACATCACGCGGCACGAATGCGCACCTGTATCATTGGAGGTATTGACTTATATAGGGTTGGTTTTCTAAGGCTTATATCAAAATATTAACTTATATCAAATCAGTCTTTTAAGGTGAAAGTGTGATGACGTCACCACGTCACGCGGTACGAATGCGCGCCTGTGTCGTTGGAGGTACTGACTTCTATAGGGTTGGTTTTCTAAGGCTTATATCAAAATATTAACTTATATCAAATGTCTTTAAAGATGAAAGCGCGATGACGTCACCACGTCACGTGGCACGAATGCACACCTGTGTCGTTGGAGGTATTGACTTCTATAGGGTTGGTTTTCTAAGGCTTATATCAAAATATTAACTTATATCAAATAAGTCTTTTAAGGTGGAAGCGCGATGACGTCACCGCATCACGCGACACGAATGGTTCCATTGTGCACGCTTTCGTTTTATTTCCAAATTAAAATCTGTTTTCACTTTTGCCGTGGGGAGGACATCAGTGCATCGAGTGTGGTATCATATTTGGTGAAATTCGGTCGATTTGAAGTGGTGAAGGTAGGGTGTGATCGTGGAGGATCGTAGCGAGGGGCTATTTTGAATCGGTTTTCGATTATTGCACCGGATTATTGCACCCTCCCATCACCCTCCCATCACCCTCCCCCATCACCCTCCCATCACCCTCCCTTCACCCTCCCATCACCCTCCCGTCACCCTCCCATCACCCTGCCATCACCCTCCCATCACCCTCCCGTCACCCTCCCATCACCCTGCCATCACCCTGCCATCACCCTCCCATCACCCTCCCATCACCCTGCCCCATCACCCTCCCCCATCACCCTCCCCCATCACCCTCCCATCACCCTCCCATCACCCTGCCCCATCACCCTCCCCCATCACCCTCCCCCATCACCCTGCCATCACCATTCCGGGAGTAGTACGTCACCGCGTCACGCGGCACGAATGGTTCCATTGTGCACGCTTTCGTTTTATTTCCAAATTAAAATCTGTTTTCACTTTTGCCGTAAAAAGGACATCAGTGCATCGAGTGCGGTATCTTATTTGGTGAAATTCGGTCGATTTGAAGTGGTGAAAATGAAATGTGATCGTGGAAAATCGTAGCGAGGGGCCATTTTGAATCGGTTTTCGACTATTGCACCGGATTATTGCACCCTCCCATCACCCTCCCATCACCCTCCCCCATCACCCTCCCATCACCCTCTCCCATCTCCCTCCCATCACCCTCCCTTCACCCTCCCATCACCCTCCCGTCACCCTGCCATCACCCTGCCATCACCCTCCCGTCACCCTCCCATCACCCTGCCATCACCCTCCCATCACCCTCCCATCACCCTCCCATCACCCTCCCATCACCCTGCCCCATCACCCTCCCCCATCACCCTCCCCCATCACCCTCCCCCATCACCCTGCCATCACCCTCCCATCACCCTGCCCCATCACCCTCCCCCATCACCCTGCCATCACCATTCCGGGAGTAGTACGTCACCGCGTCACGCGGCACGAATGGTTCCATTGTGCACGCTTTCGTTTTATTTCCAAATTAAAATCTGTTTTCACTTTTGCCGTAAAAAGGACATCAGTGCATCGAGTGTGGTATCTTATTTGGTGAAATTCGGTCGATTTGAAGTGGTGAAAATAAAATGTGTTCGTGGAAAATCATAGCGAGGGGCCATTTTGAATCGGTTTTCGACTATTGCACCGGATTATTGCACCCTCCCATCACCCTCCCCCATCACCCTCCCATCACCCTCCCATCACCCTCCCATCACCCTGCCCCATCACCCTGCCCCATCACCCTCCCCCATCACCCTGCCATCACCCTCCCATCACCCTCCCATCACCCTGCCATCACCCTCCCATCACCCTCCCATCACCCTCCCATCACCCTCCCATCACCCTGCCATCACCCTCCCATCACCCTCCCACCACCCTGCCATCACCCTCCCATCACCCTCCCATCACCCTTTATTGGACCATTTGACTTCTATAGGGTTGGTTTTCTAAGGCTTATATCAAGATATTAACTTATATCAAATAAGTCTTTTAAGGTGAAAGCGCGATGACGTCACCACGTCACGCGGCACGAATGCGCGCCTATGTCGTTGAAGGTATTGACTCTTATAGGGTTGGTTTTCTAAGGCTGTAGGCCGCACCTCATTTTGTCGAATAAAGTGGTATTCGGGTGGTTCCGGTATTTGGGACCGCAGGGACGGAAAGTGCAGGTACGGGGTGCCAGTCACTCCCCAGCCGGCCCGCTCTGAAGGTTCGGATCGGGACACCGGGATTCAATCCGGTCGCCCGGTCGGCCCGGAGGTGGGGGTGCGGGGCCTGTCACGGAACGTCAAAACAAACGGCCTGCCGGGGCCGCCCAAAAGTCGGGTGTGAGGGGCGCGTCCACTAATGGAACGCCTCTCGCTTCCCAGATCGAGGGCCACTTGGTCAGGAGAACCTCGTCCCTTCTGGTTGCCTTGCCGTCCCGCCATGGGCGCTGGCAGGGTGTACTTCAAACTAGGCTTAAGTGTCAAGTGTTAAGTTCCTCCTTGCCCTCGCAAGGGAAAGGCTAGGGTCAAGCTCTTCCAAATTTCCAAACACTAGAAATCGGACGTCTCAAATTAATTAATCAATTGGTTAATACATCTCAGTCGCCCGCGACCTCTCTAGCGCGGGCGTCGAACCAGTTCATTTCCGGTGCGACCGGGCCGAGTATCGGCCTGGCCATGGCCGAAGCCGTTGATTCTGCCATAGCACGCTAATGCGTAGGCTCGCGCGTCCCTGGTCCGCCGGGGCTCCGCGGGTGTCCTACCGTGCCCACGTCGCCATGGCTCACTGAATAAGAGAGTCAGACGTGGTTCCCGGGGACGGAGTTCGCTGTCTAAACTTGGTAGCGCTAGGCCAGTGGCACCGCCGGGACCCACGTGCACTCACAAGTTGTTATGCGCGTGGGCGGCAGTATCACACCGGGGCGCCCAAACGCTCCCCGGCTAAAGTTCATCCTGGAAGCGCCCGCATTGTGCGGACAAACCAAGTCAAGGGCCACGTGGTCAGGAGAACCTCGTCCCTTCCGGCACACTTTGCCTATCGGCCGGCCTCGAAGACCGAAATTGTGACGGTGTCACCCGAAAAAAATCATGCAGCGAAAATGAATGAAATTCAGCCATTTCGTCATCTAATCAGTGACGCGCATGAAGGGATGAACGAGATTCCCACTGTCCCTATCTACTATCCAGCGAAGCCACAGCCAAGGGAACGGGCTTGACGGAATCAGTGGGGAAAGAAAACCCTTTTGAGCTTGACTCTAGCCCGACTCTGTGGGGGGACTTGAGTGGCCGCAGGCACTCAATAGGGCTGGACCCGTGAAATTTCGGGGATTTTTGGTAAAATTACCTCAGGGTAAAGTTACATAGGAAAACGCCACGTTAAATTTCCGTCGCCGAAGGACTTTATTTTTATTACGAAATTCATCCCGACTTCGCCTCTAGGAGTTATTGAAAATATTAACTTATATAAAATTCGTTTTCTAAGACTGAAGCGCAGTGACGTCACCACGCCCTTAGTTTTCTAAGACTGAAGCGCAGTGACGTCATCACGCCCCCGCCACGAGTGTCGAAGGTCTTTCGAAGAAGAAGAGTTCGGAGTTGGACTGGACACGAGGCGGAGCGGACGCCATTTGGAAGAGCTGAGAGGACTCAGTCGTGATAGGGTGAGTCTGAGTGAGTATATCAAGACAAGAACAAGATCTAGAAGGAGGTATGTACGGTGCGAGTCATATAATATATTGTTTAGTTATCGTCGATTAGGAATTTGGGGTCGGAATGGGTGGTCGGCCTGGGTGACTTGGTCTCGACTAGATGCTAGGCCGCACCTCATTTTGTCCAATAAAGTGGTTTTAAAATATTTTTTGATGGTTCTTATGCTTATCATTAGATGCATAACGTTCGTAGCGAGGTGTGGATATATGGATTGACATCGGATGGTCTGGGATTCGGGATTTAGGAGCTTCGAAGTTTTTTCATTAGGAATATATGCGATTTGTTTTGGGGGGCCCTTAGAGCTAACGGAGGCTCGGATTTTAATTCTGATTCCGGATTTCGCAGTCGCTAGTACGTCTTAACACTCGACAGAAACTGGCCCCGCGAAATTTCCAGGATTTTCAGTAAAATTACTTCAGGGTAAATTTACATAGGAAAACCCCATGCTAAATTTTCGTCGCCGAAGGACTTTATTTTTTGCGAAATTCATCCTGACTTCGCCTCTAGGAGGACACAGGGGTATCTGTGGATAACGGGAACCTTTATTTGGCGAAATTCGGACTGGTATTGACCGAGTTATTCAAAATATTAACTTATATCAAATAAATCTTTTAAGGTGAAAGCGCGATGACGTCACCACGTCACGCGGCACGAATGCGCGCCTGTGTCGTTGGAGGTATTGACTTATATAGGGTTGGTTTTCTAAGGCTTATATCAAAATATTAACTTATATTAAATAAGTCTTTTAAGGTGGAAGCGCGATGACGTCACCGCGTCACGCGGCACGAATGGTTCCATTGCACACGCTTTCGTTTTATTTCCAAATTAAAATCTGTTTTCACTTTTGCCGTAAAAATGACATCAGTGCATCGAGTGTGGTATCTTATTTGGTGAAATTCGGTCGATTTGAAGTGGTGAAAATAAAATGTGATCGTGGAAAATCGTAGCGAGGGGCCATTTTGAATCGGTTTTCGATTATTGCACCGGATTATTGCACCCTCCCATCACCCTCCCATCACCCTCCCCCATCACCCTCCCATCACCCTCCCATCACCCTCCCATCACCCTGCCCCATCACCCTCCCCCATCACCCTGCCATCACCCTCCCATCACCCTCCCATCACCCTGCCATCACCCCCCCATCACCCTCCCATCACCCTCCCATCACCCTCCCACCACCCTGCCATCACCCTCCCATCACCCTTTCATCACCCTTTATTGGACCATTTGACTTCTATAGGGTTGGTTTTCTAAGGCTTATATCAAGATATTAACTTATATCAAATAAGTCTTTTAAGGTGAAAGCGCGATGACGTCACCACGTCACGCGGCACGAATGCGCGCCTATGTCGTTGAAGGTATTGACTTATATAGGGTTGGTTTTCTAAGGCTATAGGCCGCACCTCATTTTGTCGAATAAAGTGGTATTCGGGTGGTTCCGGTATTTGGGACCGCAGAGACGGAAACTGCAGGTACGGGGTGCCAGTCACTCCCCAGCCGGCCCGCTCTGAAGGTTCGGATCGGGACACCGGGATTCATTCCGGTCGCCCGGTCGGCCCGGAGTTGGGGGTGCGGGGCCTGTCACGGAACGTCAAAACAAACGGCCTGCCGGGGCCGCCCAAAAGTCGGGCGTGAGGGGCGCGTCCACTAATGGAACGCCTCTCGCTTCCCAGATCGAGGGCCACTTGGTCAGGAGAACCTCGTCCCTTCTGGTTGCCTTGCCGTCCCGCCGTGGGCGCTGGCAGGGTGTGCTTCAAACTAGGCTTAAGTGTCAAGTGTTAAGTTCCTCCTTGCCCTCGCAAGGGAAAGGCTAGGGTCAAGCTCTTCCAAATTTCCAAACACTAGAAATCGGACGTCTCAAATTAATTAATCAATTGGTTAATACATCTCAGTCGCCCGCGACCTCTCTAGCGCGGGCGTCGAACCAGTTCATTTCCGGTGCGACCGGGCCGAGTATCGGCCTGGCCGTGGCCGAAGCCGTTGATTCCGCCGTAGCACGCTAACGCGTAGGCTCGCGCATCCCTGGTCCGCCGGGGCTCCGCGGGTGTCCTACCGTGCCCACGTCGCCATGGCTCACTGAATAAGAGAGTCAGACGTGGTGCCCGGGGACGGAGTTCGCTGTCTAAACATGGTAGCGCTAGGCCAGTGGGACCGCCGGGACCCATGTGCACTCACAAGATGTTATGCGCAGTGGGCGACAGTATCACACCGGGGCGCCCAAACGCTCCCCAGCTAAAGTTCATCCTGGAAGCGCCCGCATTGTGCGGACAAACCAAGTCAAGGGCCACGTGGTCAGGAGAACCTCGTCCCTTCCGGTCACACTTTGCCTATCGGCCGGCCTCGAAGACCGAAATTGTGACGGTGTCACCCGAAAAAAATCATGCAGCGAAAATGAATGAAATTCAGCCATTTTGTCATCTAATGAGTGACGCGCATGAAGGGATGAACGAGATTCCCACTGTCCCTATCTACTATCCAGCGAAGCCACAGCCAAGGGAACGGGCTTGACGGAATCAGTGGGGAAAGAAAACCCTTTTGAGCTTGACTCTAGCCCGACTCTGTGGGGGGACTTGAGTGGCCGCAGGCACTCAATAGGGCTGGACCCGTGAAATTTCGGGGATTTTTGGTAAAATTACCTCAGGGTAAAGTTACATAGGAAAACGCCGGGTTAAATTTCCGTCGCCGAAGGACTTTATTTTTATTACGAAATTCATCCCGACTTCACCTCTAGGAGTTATTACCTTCGCAAAAGCGGAAGGTTATGTTTTGATCGCTGTGTATTTATTTGTATGTCTGTGTGTGTGTGTGTGTGTATGTTATTCGCATAACTCAAAAAGTATTCAACCGATTCGCATGAAATTTGGTGGGATGATAGGTTATTATCCGGGAACCATTTGATTAGATTTTGGAATCGATCGGGTCAAAGGTCAAGGTCAAGGTCATGAAAAGGTCAAAAATCGTCTTTTTACCATAGCGCGGTCAATTTGTGTCCAATTTGTATGAAACTAATGCCAAAATGCTTTGCTACACAGATCTTGTAGTCTTTTATTTTGGCAACAAAAGTAGCTGCGGCGAAGGTATGCGCTCTACCGAGTGCCCGTTCTAGTTGAAAATATGAACTTATATAAAAATTAGTTTTCCAAGACTGAAGCGCAGTGACGTCACCACGCCCTTAGTTTTCTAAGACTGAAGCGCAGTGACGTCATCACGCCCCCCGCCACGAGTGTACGAAGGTCTTTCGAAGAAGAAGAGTTCGGAGTTGGACTGGACACGAGGCGGAGCGGACGCCATTTGGAAGAGCTGAGAGGACTCAGTCGTGATAGGGTGAGTCTGAGTGAGTATATCAAGACAAGAACAAGATCTAGAAGGAGGTATGTACGGTGCGAGTCATATAATATATTGTTTAGTTATCGTCGATGAGGAATTTGGGGTCGGAATGGGTGGTCGGCCTGGGTGACTTGGTCTCGACTAGATGCAAGGCCGCACCTCATTTTGTCCAATAAAAGTGGTTTTAAAATATTTTTTGATGGTTCTTATGCTTATCATTAGATGCATAACGTTCGTAGCGAGGTGTGGATATATGGATTGACATCGGATGGTCTGGGATTCGGGATTTAGGAGCTTCGAAGTTTTTTCATTAGGAATATATGCGATTTGTTTTGGGGGGCCCTTAGAGCTAACGGAGGCTCAGATTTTAATTCTGATTCTGGATTTCGCAGTCGCTAGTACATCTTAACACTCGACAGAAACTGGCCCCGCGAAATCTCCAGGATTTTCAGTAAAATTACTTCAGGGTAAATCTACATAGGAAAACCCCATGCTAAAGTTTCGTCGCCGGAGGACTTTATTTTTTGCGAAATTCATCCTGACTTCGCCTCTAGGAGGATACAGGGGTATCTGTGCATAACGGGAACCTTTATTTGGCGAAATTCGGACTGGTATTGACCGAGTTATTCAAAATATTAACTTATATCAAATAAATCTTTTAAGGTAAAAGCGCGATGACGTCACCACATCACGCGGCACGAATGCGCACCTGTATCATTGGAGGTATTGACTTATATAGGGTTGGTTTTCTAAGGCTTATATCAAAATATTAACTTATATCAAATCAGTCTTTTAAGGTGAAAGTGTGATGACGTCACCACGTCACGCGGTACGAATGCGCGCCTGTGTCGTTGGAGGTACTGACTTCTATAGGGTTGGTTTTCTAAGGCTTATATCAAAATATTAACTTATATCAAATGTCTTTAAAGATGAAAGCGCGATGACGTCACCACGTCACGTGGCACGAATGCACACCTGTGTCGTTGGAGGTATTGACTTCTATAGGGTTGGTTTTCTAAGGCTTATATCAAAATATTAACTTATATCAAATAAGTCTTTTAAGGTGGAAGCGCGATGACGTCACCGCATCACGCGACACGAATGGTTCCATTGTGCACGCTTTCGTTTTATTTCCAAATTAAAATCTGTTTTCACTTTTGCCGTGGGGAGGACATCAGTGCATCGAGTGTGGTATCATATTTGGTGAAATTCGGTCGATTTGAAGTGGTGAAGGTAGGGTGTGATCGTGGAGGATCGTAGCGAGGGGCTATTTTGAATCGGTTTTCGATTATTGCACCGGATTATTGCACCCTCCCATCACCCTCCCATCACCCTCCCCCATCACCCTCCCATCACCCTCCCTTCACCCTCCCATCACCCTCCCGTCACCCTCCCATCACCCTGCCATCACCCTCCCATCACCCTCCCGTCACCCTCCCATCACCCTGCCATCACCCTGCCATCACCCTCCCATCACCCTCCCATCACCCTGCCCCATCACCCTCCCCCATCACCCTCCCCCATCACCCTCCCATCACCCTCCCATCACCCTGCCCCATCACCCTCCCCCATCACCCTCCCCCATCACCCTGCCATCACCATTCCGGGAGTAGTACGTCACCGCGTCACGCGGCACGAATGGTTCCATTGTGCACGCTTTCGTTTTATTTCCAAATTAAAATCTGTTTTCACTTTTGCCGTAAAAAGGACATCAGTGCATCGAGTGCGGTATCTTATTTGGTGAAATTCGGTCGATTTGAAGTGGTGAAAATGAAATGTGATCGTGGAAAATCGTAGCGAGGGGCCATTTTGAATCGGTTTTCGACTATTGCACCGGATTATTGCACCCTCCCATCACCCTCCCATCACCCTCCCCCATCACCCTCCCATCACCCTCTCCCATCTCCCTCCCATCACCCTCCCTTCACCCTCCCATCACCCTCCCGTCACCCTGCCATCACCCTGCCATCACCCTCCCGTCACCCTCCCATCACCCTGCCATCACCCTCCCATCACCCTCCCATCACCCTCCCATCACCCTCCCATCACCCTGCCCCATCACCCTCCCCCATCACCCTCCCCCATCACCCTCCCCCATCACCCTGCCATCACCCTCCCATCACCCTGCCCCATCACCCTCCCCCATCACCCTGCCATCACCATTCCGGGAGTAGTACGTCACCGCGTCACGCGGCACGAATGGTTCCATTGTGCACGCTTTCGTTTTATTTCCAAATTAAAATCTGTTTTCACTTTTGCCGTAAAAAGGACATCAGTGCATCGAGTGTGGTATCTTATTTGGTGAAATTCGGTCGATTTGAAGTGGTGAAAATAAAATGTGTTCGTGGAAAATCATAGCGAGGGGCCATTTTGAATCGGTTTTCGACTATTGCACCGGATTATTGCACCCTCCCATCACCCTCCCCCATCACCCTCCCATCACCCTCCCATCACCCTCCCATCACCCTGCCCCATCACCCTGCCCCATCACCCTCCCCCATCACCCTGCCATCACCCTCCCATCACCCTCCCATCACCCTGCCATCACCCTCCCATCACCCTCCCATCACCCTCCCATCACCCTCCCATCACCCTGCCATCACCCTCCCATCACCCTCCCACCACCCTGCCATCACCCTCCCATCACCCTCCCATCACCCTTTATTGGACCATTTGACTTCTATAGGGTTGGTTTTCTAAGGCTTATATCAAGATATTAACTTATATCAAATAAGTCTTTTAAGGTGAAAGCGCGATGACGTCACCACGTCACGCGGCACGAATGCGCGCCTATGTCGTTGAAGGTATTGACTCTTATAGGGTTGGTTTTCTAAGGCTGTAGGCCGCACCTCATTTTGTCGAATAAAGTGGTATTCGGGTGGTTCCGGTATTTGGGACCGCAGGGACGGAAAGTGCAGGTACGGGGTGCCAGTCACTCCCCAGCCGGCCCGCTCTGAAGGTTCGGATCGGGACACCGGGATTCAATCCGGTCGCCCGGTCGGCCCGGAGGTGGGGGTGCGGGGCCTGTCACGGAACGTCAAAACAAACGGCCTGCCGGGGCCGCCCAAAAGTCGGGTGTGAGGGGCGCGTCCACTAATGGAACGCCTCTCGCTTCCCAGATCGAGGGCCACTTGGTCAGGAGAACCTCGTCCCTTCTGGTTGCCTTGCCGTCCCGCCATGGGCGCTGGCAGGGTGTACTTCAAACTAGGCTTAAGTGTCAAGTGTTAAGTTCCTCCTTGCCCTCGCAAGGGAAAGGCTAGGGTCAAGCTCTTCCAAATTTCCAAACACTAGAAATCGGACGTCTCAAATTAATTAATCAATTGGTTAATACATCTCAGTCGCCCGCGACCTCTCTAGCGCGGGCGTCGAACCAGTTCATTTCCGGTGCGACCGGGCCGAGTATCGGCCTGGCCATGGCCGAAGCCGTTGATTCTGCCATAGCACGCTAATGCGTAGGCTCGCGCGTCCCTGGTCCGCCGGGGCTCCGCGGGTGTCCTACCGTGCCCACGTCGCCATGGCTCACTGAATAAGAGAGTCAGACGTGGTTCCCGGGGACGGAGTTCGCTGTCTAAACTTGGTAGCGCTAGGCCAGTGGCACCGCCGGGACCCACGTGCACTCACAAGTTGTTATGCGCGTGGGCGGCAGTATCACACCGGGGCGCCCAAACGCTCCCCGGCTAAAGTTCATCCTGGAAGCGCCCGCATTGTGCGGACAAACCAAGTCAAGGGCCACGTGGTCAGGAGAACCTCGTCCCTTCCGGTCACACTTTGCCTAACGGCCGGCCTCGAAAGACCGAAATTGTGACGGTGTCACCCGAAAAATCATGCAGCGAAAATGAATGAAATTCGTTCATTTCGTCATCTAAACAGTGACGCGCATGAAGGGATGAACGAGATCCCCACTGTCCCTATCTACTATCCAGCGAACCCACAGCCAAGGGAACGGGCTTGGTGGAATCAGTGGGGAAAGAAAACCCTTTTGAGCTTGACTCTAGCCCGACTCTGTGAAGGGACTTGAGAGGCCGCAGGCACTCAATAGGGCTGGACCCGTGAAATTTAGGGAATTTTTGGTAAAATTACCTCAGGGTAAAGTTACATAGGAAAACACCGTGTTAAATTTCCGTCGCCGAAGGACTTTATTTTTATTGCGAAATTCATCCCGACTACGCCTCTCGGAGTTATTGAAAATATTAACTTGTATAAAAATTAGTTTTCTAAGACTGAAGCGCAGTGACGTCATCACGCCCCCGCCACGAGTGTCGAAAGTCTTTCGAAGAAGAAGAGTTCGGAGTTGGACTGGACACGAGGCGGAGCAGACGCCATTTGGGAGAGCTGAGAGGACTCAGGCGTGATAGGGTGAGTCTGAGTGAGTATATCAAGACAAGAACAAGATCTAGAAGGAGGTATATACGGTGCGAGTCATATAATATATTGTTTAGTTATCGTCGATGAGGAATTTGGGGTCGGGATGCGTGGTCGGCCTGGGTGACTTGGTCTCGACTAGATGCTAGGCCGCACCTCATTTTGTCCAATAAAGTGGTTTTAAAATATTTTTTGATGGTTCTTATGCTTATCATGAGCTGCATAACGTTCGTAGCGAGGTGTGGATATATGGATTGACATCGGATGGTCTGGGATTCGGGATTTAGGAGCTTTGAAGTTTTTTCATTAGGAATATATGCGATTTGTTTTGGGGGGCCCTTAGAGCTAACGGAGGCTCGGATTTTAATTCTGATTCCGGATTTCGCAGTCGCTAGTACGTCTTAACACTCGACAGAAACTGGCCCCGCGAAATTTCCAGGATTTTCGGTAAAATTACTCAGGGTAAATTTACATAGGAAAACCCCATGCTAAATTTTCGTCGCCGAAGGACTTTATTTTTTGCGAAATTCATCCTGACTTTGCCTCTAGGAGGATACAGGGGTATCTGTGGATAACGGGAACCTTTATTTGGCGAAATTCGGACTGGTATTGACCGAGTTATTCAAAATATTAACTTATATCAAATAAATCTTTTAAGGGGAAAGCGCGATGACATCACCACGTCACGCGGCACGAATGTGCGCCTGTGTCGTTGGAGGTATTGACTTATATAGGGTTGGTTTTCTAAGGCTTATATCAAAATATTAACTTATATCAAATAAGTCTTTTAAGGTGGAAGCGCGATGACGTCACCGCGTCACGCGGCACGAATGGTTCCATTGTGCACGCTTTCGTTTTATTTCCAAATTAAAATCTGTTTTCACTTTTGCCGTAAAAATGACATCAGTGCATCGAGTGTGGTATCTTATTTGGTGAAATTCGGTCGATTTGAAATGGTGAAAATAAAATGTGATCGTGGAAAATCGTAGCGAGGGGCCATTTTGAATCGGTTTTCGATTATTGCACCGGATTATTGCACCCTCCCATCACCCTCCCATCACCCTCCCCCATCACCCTCCAATCACCCTCCCATCACCCTGCCCCATCACCCTGCCCCATCACCCTCCCCCATCACCCTGCCATCACCCTCCCATCACCCTCCCATCACCCTGCCATCACCCTCCCATCACCCTCCCATCACCCTCCCATCACCCTCCCTTCACCCTCCCACCACCCTGCCATCACCCTCCCATCACCCTCCCATCACCCTTTATTGGACCATTTGACTTCTATAGGGTTGGTTTTCTAAGGCTTATATCAAGATATTAACTTATATCAAATAAGTCTTTTAAGGTGAAAGCGCGATGACGTCACCACGTCACGCGGCACGAATGCGCGCCTATGTCGTTGAAGGTATTGACTTATATAGGGTTGGTTTTCTAAGGCTGTAGGCCGCACCTCATTTTGTCGAATAAAGTGGTATTCTGGTGGTTCCGGTATTTGGGACCGCAGGGACGGAAAGTGCAGGTACGGGGTGCTTGGCACTCCCCAGCCGGCCTGCTCTGAAGGTTCGGATCGGGACACCGGGATTCATTCCGGTCGCCCGGTCAGCCCGGAGGTGGGGGTGCGGGGCCTGTCACGGAACGTCAAAACAAACGGCCTGCCGGGGCCACCCAAAAGTCGGGCGTGAGGGGCGCGTCCACTAATGGAACGCCTCTCGCTTCCCAGATCGAGGGCCACATGGTCAGGAGAACCTCGTCCCTTCTGGTTGCCCTGCCGTCCCGCCGTGGGCGCTGGCAGGGTGTACTTCAAACGAAGCTTAAGTGTCAAGTGTTAAGTTCCTCCTTGCCCTCGCAAGGGAAAGGCTAGGGTCAAGCTCTTCCAAATTCCCAAACACTGGAAATCGGACGTTTCAAAATAATTAACTAATTTGTTAATACATCTCAGTTGCCCGCGACCTCTCTAGCGCGGGCGTCGAACCAGTTCATTTCCGGGCGACCGGGCCGAGTATCGGCTCGGCCGTGGCCGAAGCCGTTGATTCCGCCGTAGCACGCTAACGCGTAGGCTCGCGCGTCCCTGGTCCGCCGGGGCTCCGCGGGTGTCCTACCGTGCCCACGTCGCCATGCTCCCTGAATAAGAGAGTCAGACGTGGTGCCCGGGGACGGAGTTCGCTGTCTAAACATGGTAGCGCTAGGCCAGTGGGACCGCCGGGACCCACGTGCACTCACAAGTTGTTCTGCGCGTGGGCGGCAGTATCAGACCGGGGCGCCAAAATGCTCCCCGGCTAAAGTTCATCCTGAAAGCGCCCACATTGTGCGGACAAACCAAGTCAAGGGCCACGTGGTCAGGAGAACCTCGTCCCTTCCGGTCACACTGTGCCTATCGGCCGGCCTCGAAGACCGAAATTGTGACGGTGTCACCCGAAAAATGTTATAATTTATATTTGTTATAATTTATATAATTTATATAATTTATATAATTTATAATTTATATAATTAATTTATATATAATTCTATATATAATTTATATTTGTTATAATTTATATTATATATAAATGTTATAATTTATATAATTTATATTATAATTTATGTTATAAAAAAATATTAACTTATATCAAATAAGTCTTTTAAGGTGAAAGCGCGATGACGTCACCACGTCACGTGGCACGAATGCGCGCCTGTGTCGTTGAAGGTATTGACTTATATAGGGTTGGTTTTCTAAGGCTGTAGGCCGCACCTCATTTTGTCGAATAAAGTGGTATTCGGGTGGTTCCGGTATTTGGGACCGCAGGGACGGAAAGTGCAGGTACGGGGTGCTTGGCACTCCCCAGCCGGCCCGCTCTGAAGGTTCGGATCGGGACACCGGGATTCATTCCGGTCGCCCGGTCGGCCCGGAGGTGGGGGTGCGGGGCCTGTCACGGAACGTCAAAACAAACGGCCTGCCGGGGCCACCCAAAAGTCGGGCGTGAGGGGCGCGTCCACTAATGGAACGCCTCTCGCTTCCCAGATCGAGGGCCACGTGGTCAGGAGAACCTCGTCCCTTCTGGTTGCCCTGCCGTCCCGCCGTGGGCGCTGGCAGGGTGTACTTCAAACTAAGCTTAAGTGTCAAGTGTTAAGTTCCTCCTTGCCCTCGCAAGGGAAAGGCTAGGGTCAAGCTCTTCCAAATTCCCAAACACTAGAAATCGGACGTCTCAAAATAATTAACTAATTTGTTAATACATCTCAGTCGCCCGCGACCTCTCTAGCGCGGGCGTCGAACCAGTTCATTTCCGGGCGACCGGGCCGAGTATCGGCTCGGCCGTGGCCGAAGCCGTTGATTCCGCCGTAGCACGCTAACGCGTAGGCTCGCGCGTCCCTGGTCCGCCGGGGCTCCGCGGGTGTCCTACCGTGCCCACATCGCCATGCTCCCTGAATAAGAGAGTCAGACGTGGTGCCCGGGGACGGAGTTCGCTGTCTAAACATGGTAGCGCTAGGCCAGTGGGACCGCCGGGACCCACGTGCACTCACAAGTTGTTCTGCGCGTGGGCGGCAGTATCAGACCGGGGCGCCCAAATGCTCCCCGGCTAAAGTTCATCCTGAAAGCGCCCACATTGTGCGGACAAACCAAGTCAAGGGCCACGTGGTCAGGAGAACCTCATCCCTTCCGGTCACACTGTGCCTATCGGCCGGCCTCGAAGACCGAAATTGTGACGGTGTCACCCGAAAAATGTTATAATTTATATTTGTTATAATTTATATAATTTATATAATTTATATAATTTATAATTTATATAATTAATTTATATATAATTCTATATATAATTTATATTTGTTATAATTTATATTATATATAAATGTTATAATTTATATAATTTATATTATAATTTATGTTATAAAAAAATATTAACTTATATCAAATAAGTCTTTTAAGGTGAAAGCGCGATGACGTCACCACGTCACGCGGCACGAATGCGCACCTGTATCATTGGAGGTATTGACTTATATAGGGTTGGTTTTCTAAGGCTGTAGGCCGCACCTCATTCTGTCGAATAAAGTGGTATTCGGGTGGTTCCGGTATTTGGGACCGCAGGGACGGAAAGTGCAGGTACGGGGTGCCTGGCACTCCCCAGCCGGCCCGCTCTGAAGGTTCGGATCGGGACACCGGGATTCATTCCGGTCGCCCGGTCGGCCAGGAGGTGGGGGTGCGGGGCCTGTCACGGAACGTCAAAACAAACGGCCTGCCGGGGCCGCCCAAAAGTGGGGCGTTAGGGGCGCCTCCACTAATGGAACGCCTCTCGCTTCCCAGATCGAGGGCCACGTGGTCAGGAGAACCTCGTCCCTTCTGGTTGCCCTGCCATCCCGCCGTGGGCGCTGGCAGGGTGTGCTTCAAACTAGGCTTAAGTGTCAAGTGTTAAGTTCCTCCTTGCCCTCACAAGGGAAAGGCTAGGGTCAAGCTCTTCCAAATTTTCAAACACTGGAAATCGGACGTCTCAAATTAATTAATCAATTGGTTAATACATCTCAGTCGCCCGCGACCTCTCTAGCGCGGGCGTCGAACCAGTTCATTTCCGGTGCGACCGGGCCGAGTATCGGCCTGGCCGTGGCCGAAGCCGTTGATTCCGCCGTAGCATGCTAACGCGTAGGCTCGCGCGTCCCTGGTCCGCCGGGGCTCCGCGGGTGTCCTACCGTGCCCACGTCCCCATGGCTCACTGAATAAGAGAGTCAGACGTGGTGCCCGGGGACAGAGTTCGCTGTCTAAACATGGTAGCGCTAGGCCAGTGGGACCGCCGGGACCCACGTGCACTCACAAGTTGTTATGCGCATGGGCGGCAGTATCACACCGGGCGCCCAAACGCTCCCCGGCTAAAGTTCATCCTGATGCGCCCATGTTGTGCGGACAAACCCCACCGAGTCGAGGGCCACGCGGTCAGGAGAACCTCGTCCCTTCTGGTCACACTGTGCCTATCGGCCGGCCTCGAAGACCGAAAAAGTGACTATGTCACCCTAAAAAGTCGAGCTCAACCCTATAGCTCGCCTTGGCTAATGCCACCATGCTCGCGCACCCAGCGCCCGATGCACCGATCGCCCTCACCACCAATGCCTCGGACTACGCGGTGGGCGCGGTGCACGAGCAATGGGTGCGTGGAGCTTGGCAACCGCTGGCATCCTTTAGCCGGCAGCTTTGCCCGCCCGAACGCCGTTACAGTACCTTCGACCGCGAGTTGCTCGGGCTTCACTTGGCGGTCAGGCACTTCCGCCATCTGCTCGAGGGCCGTGCGTTCACTGCCTTCGTCGACCACAAGCCGCTGATCTTCGCGATGGGCAAGGTCACCGAGCCGTGGTCGGCCCGGCAGCAGCGTCACCTCTCGGCCGTGTCCGAGTACACGACGGACATCCAGCACATCGCGGGGAAGGACAACCGGGTGGCGGATTGCCTTTCCCGGGCCGTCGCCCACGCAGTCCACCTCGGCATCGACTATGCCCGGATGGCAGCGGACCAGTCCGCTGACCCCGACGTCCAGGCCTTGCGGACCGCCGTCACGGGCCTCCTCGTCACTGAGGTGGCGTTCGACGGCGTGGGCGCCGCCCTCTTGTGCGACGTCTCCCTCGGGCATCCTCGCCCCATCGTGCCCGCGGGCTGGCAGCGCCAGGTGTTTGACGCCATCCACGGCCTTTCCCACCCGGGCGCGAGGGCCTCCCAAAGGCTGGTCGCCGACAAGTTCGTCTGGCATGGCCTCCGGAAGGCCGTCCGCGGCTGGGCCAGGACGTGCCTCACGTGCCAGCGGGCCAAGGTGCACCGACACACCCAGGCCCCGTTGGCCCCGTTCACGGTGCCGGACGGCCGGTTTGACCACGTCCACGTGGACCTGGTGGGACCTCTGCCGCCCTCGCGGGGTTTCACCTACGTCCTCACCATGGTGGACCGCACCACCCGGTGGCCGGAGGCCGTGCCCTTGGCGTCGACAACGGCGGCCGATGTCGCGCAGGCTTTCATCACCACCTGGGTCGCCCGGTTTGGTGCCCCCTCAGACATCTCGTCCGACCGCGGCCCCCAGTTCACCTCGGAGCTCTGGGGGGCGGTCGCGCAGGGGCTCGGGGTCAGGCTGCACCGAACCACGGCCTACCACCCCCAGGCTAACGGCCTGTGTGAGCGATTTCACCGGTCATTGAAGGCCGCGCTCCGGGCCACCCTCCGCGACGGCGGCTGGGTCGACAGGCTCCCCTGGGTCCTGCTGGGCCTCCGGACGGTGCCCAAGGAGGACCTGCGCGCATCCGCGGCGGAGTTGGTCTTCGGGCAACTGCTGCGGGTGCCGGGCGAGTTCCTCCCCGACTCCACAGCACCATGGTCCGCGGTACAGCAGCGCTCCGCTCTGCAAGAGACCGCCCAGAGGTTCGCCCCGGTGCCAACGGCATGCCACGGGCACCCACCGACGCACGTCGCCCCGGAGCTTCGCACGGCGGAGTACGTCTTCATCCGCCACGATGCCCACCGGACACCACTGCGGCCCCCGTACGACGGGCCTTTCCGCGTGCTGGAGACCGGGGCGAAGCACTTCACCCTGGACATCGGCGGTACTCCTGACCGCGTTTCGGTAGACCGCCTCAAGCCGGCCCACCTCGACGTGGACCATCCACCGCCAGTGGCCCGACCCCCGGTCCTGCACCCATCCCAGGGGCAGCCAGGGGCATCCCACCTGGCATCCCTGCCCTCCGGACGCCGCCGATCGCCAGGGGGCGCTTCGGCCGGGTCATTCGTCTGCCCCGCAAACTGGCCCTCCAGGTGCGCGGGAATTCTGGGGGGACGCGTGTGGCGGACACAAAAGCCCACTGGCGTGGTGACATCATTCCGCGCACCAAGTGGGCGGTGGCCACGCCCGAGGGGTAGGCGTGGCCTCATGATATACACCGGGCGCGCAGCCCGGAGCGCGCCAGTGTTACAGTGAGCTCCTGAAATAAAGACGCTTATAAGTTACCGCTTGTCCGCTTCCTCCTTGCTCGCAAGCAGCGCGCGTAACGCCGCGCTTTAATATCAAAAAGTGCGACATTGCCGGTGTAGGAGGACAGAATCACTCCCCAGGATAAAATCACTCTAGAGTGGTTTTATGCAAGGATGAAATCACTCCCCCTAGGATTTTAACACTCCCCCTTGCAGGATCAAATGACTCCCCAGGATTATAACACTCCCCCTATATATTTTGTGATTTAAACAATATTTATTGCATGGTAATGACGTACAACCAGGACAAAGTTAATGAATATGAACATAAAATGAGAAATGAGTTGATAAACAGGGCAGAATGATGTCCTTTGTAAACGTCTCTCGCTAAAAATAAAAATACAATGTCTAATCTAATAATGTCTAATAATGTCTAAATAATTTAATCTAATGTCTAATCTAAATAAAGTCTAATCTAATAGATTTAAGGTATGTTAAATGACTATGTCTTAACTCAACACTTACAATATTTATTGCATTTCCGTACTGTAAACGTCCCAATGTTTTAGTGCTCATTCCATTCATATGTATTTCATTGACATGTTTGCACTGTCTGTACATTTGTGGAAATAAATATTGTTTAAATCATTTCGATGAGAATCCAAGAATCGAACTAAGTATATTGTCAAGAGCATGTATAGTGTTCCCATGGGTGTACAAAAGAAATCATACTCATTGTACTGTTATTGAATCGAATGAATGCATTTTAAACTAGAACGCCACTCAGTAGAGCGCAAACTCCCGCCGTGGGTTTAGTTGGAATAATACGTTTTGTTTAACATCCCCTCTCCCCAAAACAATAAATGAAAAAGAAAGTAGGCCCTAACTGTCTGAGAATTTATTTTGATATATCTCGGAATTAGAGGAGAAAAACATCATTTAAGAATAAGAATAAAAGCTTTAATGCAATAAAACAGAAAAAATCTTTCCCAAAAAATTTCCCAAAAAAATTCCTGGATCCGGAATAATATCCTGAGCTTCACCAAAAACTAATCAATTCTTCCTTATCCCTAGGGCAATCATCCCACCAACTTTCATCCTAATCCGTTCAGAACTTTTCCAGATATCTTGTTCACAAACACACGAACACACACACACACACACACACACACACACACACACACACACACACGGACGGACACGATCGAATGCGTTACTCCCTGGCGGGAGTAATAAACCTGAAAATCGCAGAGCCAGAACCAGAATTATTTATTTGGCCTGGGAAGCCCATGCGAGGTTTCTTCTTCTTCAGCCTCTCACAACCCTGGGTGAATATGCGATCTTTTTTTTTTAAGTTGGTATTTTGCCATATCTGTTTTATTCGTTTGTTAATATACCTCAGCCATTGACAAATCTGGAACTACGTCTTTATAAGTTCATCAAATACTGACACCGCGAATGACATTCGCTGAGCGAAATGTTGATATCTCTTCTGAGGTTAAAAAAAAAAAAAAAAAGTTTTAAAGCATTATACGTATCAAACGATACATTTTATGAAACGGCGAAACCTAATACACACTTTGGTGGTTTTAAAATGACAGAATATGTCTTTATTAGAAAGAAAAAAAAAACTGAAGATCACGCTGCTAAAAAAAATACACCGCTCTAACGCATAACCACGAGTTTAAACTACATTTACAACAAATATGAAAACTATTTTCATATCACAATGTTAAATATAGAATATATAGAAGATAATGTTAAAAAAAAATGAGCCCTATCTTCCAATGGTAAAAAAATCCTTCAAAAAATTCCTGGATCGGGAATAATATCCTGAGCTTCACCAAAAACTAATCAATTCTTCCTTATCCCAAGGGCAATCATCCCACCAACTTTCATCCAAATCCGTTCAGAACTTTTCCAGATATCTTGTTCACAAACACACGAACACACACACACACGGACACGAGTGAATGCATTACTCCCTGGCGGGAGTAATGAGGTTACAAACCTTCTTGTGCAGCCATTTATATATATGAATTTAAGTTATTTCCATGTTTCAATGTGAGTGGTTTAATGGAATAAACTTTGACTTGACTGGACTTGACTGTACTTTGACTATACAATGGGCAGATCATGAATACATGATATTCATCTTCAATGCATACACCACCATTAATGCACTGAGATTTAATCCTTAATTGGATCTAGTATGATCCAAGGTGGACTGGTCCACTTTTGCTACAAGTTAGTTCGGATGTTTTGACAAGACAGTTTGCCGATCACTTTCTACTAATTGTCAATGATAACGTGAATTGCATGCTTCCTATATGTTTTGTCTTACAAACTATACCATATCTTACAAACCATGATCATTGGCGAAATTGGTGTTCTTTCAGACAACATGAGTACGCGATTACCTGGAGTGTTGTTCGAGCAGTTAGTATCTCAATCGAGGTCTTGTCAAGGGGGGGCGGGGGGAGGGGGAGATATGTCACTGTTGGAGAAGGAACGGGGGGTATTTTCATCTGTAATTCTATAAAAGTATGAAGCGGCTAATATTTATTTCACTCGATCTTCAATGATGGATTTCGACGCTACACGCACGTTCCTGTCTACTCATGAATACCCTGCAATGTGCATTGGTGATCGTTGGAAGAAGTGAAACTTTCGACAGACAGCGGCAAACTTTACAGTCATCAACTCAGAGTTGTTCTTCAAGCGCAAGACTACAAGAAACAAGGAAAAGCAAGGTAGGTCAGAGTTTCCTGACTATTGATGGACGTCTTTACAAAAATCTTTGTACTCATGTGATTTTAAAAACATTCAATCTCAGTCGAAGTACGTCTAGCTATAGTTTAAACAATGTTTAAAACTACTATAAAGCAAAAGTTTTTACTCACCGCTAAATTAATATTTCTTGTTTAATCAAATAAATCTCTTATACAATGTTTTCAAATAACCTTTTAATTAAATTAAATTCACCAAAAGAGGATATTCTAAAATCGTTAACAATATATTCATGCTCCTAAATACCTTTCCCATGCATTCTACAATGTAAATATTGAATCATTTGAAAACTATGATGATCATAAATTAAGTCATAATTGAAGAGTTATCATTATATGGAGGACAATGTCACGCATGTTTTTACAAATCGAATGATTCTAATTTATGCCCTATTGCCATTACAAAGGAAAAGTAACTTTAGTTATTGTAGACGCTTTTAGTATTCTACGTATAAAAATATCACAAGTTACTCATGCTCCTCTAAACATTGCAACCCCTTAGTTTTTTCATTCATAGTCCGGCAGCTAAGCTAAACATAGCATAACAATTGTGCATTTTGTGAGGAAAGCACCAAATTTGGCACACTAGTAGACTATCATATTATGAAAAGATCTGGATATTGGGCCATCTCAGATTCAGAGATTTGATTTTTGCAGGATTTGCAGATTTTGCAGATTTGCAAGCTGAGATTGCAACGCCAGGGACGGCCGACTCCGTCCTGCGAGCTGCCCACGTCACCCGCACAAGAAGAGCTCATCAAATCACTGCAGCGGCACTGCACATCCTGCAACACCGTGCGTATGAACGCCACTGTATGACATTTGCTGATGATGCAGAAGACCTGCCTGAGTTCGAAGACTGGTGTCACCAGAGAGGAGAAGACATTCCCAACTTTCAGTACTGGGCAACTGTGCTGGAACTAGAGATGTTGGTACTGGTCTACGTGCGTTCTCTGCGGCAGGCTTCATTCACGACGTACCTTGATGCCCTGACGGAACTGGTCCCATGGTTCCATGCCTTAGACCACACACACTATGCCAGGTGGGTCCCTGTTCACCTGAGGGACATGGTTGCACTCCCAATGAAGCACCCAGATGTAGCCAGATAATTCAGGGCTGGCAACTTCACTGTACAGAAGACGAAGAAGGTGTTCTCTTCGATCCCAATCGAATCGAAATCTTGCAAAAATCAAATCTCTGAATCTGAGATGGCCCAATATCCAGATCTTTTCATAATATGATAGTCCACTCGTGTGCCAAATTTGGTGCTTTCCTCACAAAATGCACAATTGTTATGCTAAGTTGCCCCACTATCATTCATTGATGAACATATTTCATTCATAAGGCATCTCGTGAGTGTGTAAATTTGTCATTCATTACACATTTCAAAACTCATTGTTCTGCAAAATGCTTGCTTCGACGTCACAGCAGCCTCCGATGTCACAGCAGCCAGTTTTAGGCTGTGATCAAGGGAACAAGATTGTTTTGTAAAAATACAAGACAAAAAGCATTTCCCTGGCATTTCTGATCGCAATTCCAAATTGACACTGACGTGTTAAACATATCTAAATAATTTTCCTAAATACACCCACGTTGTTGGATTAATCCATAGTTGTCCCCCGTCGCACCGCAGAGCGAAAGGGGGACTATGGTTTTCCCCTCCGTCCGTGTGTCCATCCGTCCGTCCGTCGGCGTGCGTGCGGGCGTGCGGGCGTATGTGCGTGCGTGCGTGCGTAAGCGAAGGACTGCATTCGAATTTGGTGTGCGGGTGCAACCCACGTCAAAATCCAAGATGGCCGCCGCCATGTATGTCTGACGCCATGTATGTCTGAAACTTGTGAGCGGAATATCTTGAAAAATAAGCAAAGTACCAACTTCTAATCTGGTGTGTGGGTGTATCTCGGCATAAGAGAGAGCGCTATTGAAAATTGGGTCGCCACGTCAAAATCCAAGATGGCCGCCGCCATGTATGTCTGAACCTTGTGAGCGGAATATCTTGAAAAATAAGCGAAGTACCAACTTTTAATCTGGTGTGTGGGTGTATCTAGGCATAAGGAAGAACGCTATTCAAAATTGGGTCGCCACATCAAAATCCAAGATGGCCGCCTCTATGTATGTCTGAACCTTGTGAGCGAAATATCATATCATAGCATGTTTTCTGCGTTTTCCACTTTGTCAACTCACATCAGTTCCCCGATGGGGGACCGAGGCGTAACGCTTGTTTTCTAAGAAAAGTGGCCGAGTCTATGTGTTTTTGTTTTTGTATACAGAATCGAGCCGATCGTACCCCCCATGTCAGCCTACACAACCCTTGCCCTTCCCCGTATTTACACAATTTACAAATTTACAAATTCGTCTCTACCGTCTCGTCTCTCATCTCTCCCCTAAACCAAATTCGTCCCCAATCCCTTCCAAGAAGGAAGGGAGGGAATAAACACAATGTCTCACCCACGTCGAGATGCGTCTTTACCATCCAAACATTTGCAAAACCCGGTGTGGAGTTCTGTCACCTTGGTGAATGGATATGGATGGTGCGAAGAGACTTCTTATCCTAACTATCCTCTAATAACATTAACTTCTTAAACTACCTGGGGTCTTGCCCTGCCAATTCAATTGGCCTCTTTACACTATGTGGTTCTAAAAACCAATTCCCATTGATCCACCCTGTAGTGCCCCACCAAATTTGGGTTCTCACTCCCCCATTTTTTTCAATACTGTGCCTTCGCACAATTTCGGGGCTGGGTCGTGTGGCTCCACTAGCAGGTCCAACTACCTGCGCACCTCCGCCACTGAAGTAGCCACCCGAGCTTACCATGCTCCTTACCACTACCCTAACTCGGGGAAGGCCCCTCCTGGCTCTCTCACCCCTCTGATGTCCTCTCTGGCATTGGGCTACCCGGGTCCTCTCCAAGGATCCTCGGGCCCCACTGAACACTACTCTGAACTCTAACTGGCTCCCAGAGCCTACCTGCGGCCTCACCTGGCCGACAGACTACCAGTGGCGGAGTGCCCGAATAACCATACGTACCAATTAAGCCCACACGCCCAGCCATTTCCACAGACTCATGCACCCATCCAAGCAATACCTTGCTACTCCCTGCACCACAGATGTCAATATCCAAACAATTTACCTAAACCCTCTACCTAACTTTAAACTACACTCCCCGGGTATTCGTGAAGGGGTCCATCTTCCCCCATCCACTCCTTCGCACCATGCACTCCACACCACTCATTCCACACCACTTGCTCCACACCACAAGTATCTTCTCCATTTATCCACTTGCACCCCATGCAAGTCCACTCACACAACACAATTACACTTATCTTCAATACACCACTTATACATCACCTCTGGTCATCCCCGACCAATCCCTCATTTGCGCAGGTTCATCCACAAACAATTTCATTCAATTCCTCATTTGCTCACGCTCACCACAAAGATTCTCATTCAATTCCTCATTTGCTCAAGCTCATCACAAAGATTCTCATTCACCAGCGCATACACACAGCATCATCTAACTAACTACTTCCCTTCTAAAAACTCGTGCTTTCCCCATCTTCCCTTATACTAAGCACTCCCTCGTCATTATCATCCTTCTAATCTCTCTACGTCCCCTCTACTTGTACCAATGTCCCTACTTAAATCTCATGTCTCCTAAAGTCATTTCTAAATCCCTAACATTATCCTAGCCCGCCCTCGGCTAGTTCACCCTGCCATCCCCATAAACTATAGCTCATGTGCCACAAATGAATGGTATAGTTACCATTCACCAACGCTATGGCTATTCCAGTCCTCTGAACTATGAGCCTCTCCATGCGGCAGTACATTTTCACAGCTCGGCTTTGAAAAGCCGAGCAATGCATGCGGGTGGTTTGTCTCCTGTTGGTTGGGTCCATCCAGCATTTTCGATTCTGGGGAGGAGGCATGCTTGGGCTAAGGTTCCAGGCGCCATCTCTGTGTGGAGCCTTTCGGTCTCCGGCACGATGGCCCAACCTCCCCCGGTCAGAGCACCGCGCCCGCCAGGGGGCGAAGGTCCGACCTCTCCTTCCTCCCCTTGAATCGTGCCGTTCGCCTTTCCCGTCAAAGCGCGGCACCGACCATACAGGGCGGGGCCCGGCACGAATCATGCACGGCGCTCCTTGCGAGACCGCCGTGGCAACGATCCCCGCCAGTCCCCGCAACACACAAAGCGCACCACGCCCCGAGAGCTCGCGTCGGCTATACGTCGGCCTAAACGCTAACCCCCCGGTCTGCGTCGATGCCCGAATCGCATTCTTACACCATGCGACCCGTTTCTCACTCGCACAACGCGGCGCTCCAGCGCCTCTCATACACTCCATGCATTCTACTACTGCACTCTCTCTCCATGCACTCTCTTTTCTTACACACTCAGGTGCACACCACTCAGGTGCACTCATGCCGCTCACACACTGCATTATCACACACTCCTCTGTTACACACTTTGTAACACACTTGGCCATCGCACACCCTCGCGTACACTCTCCCGTTACGTACTCCGTAACAACCACGGGTGTGCACTCTTTTGCTGCACACCCAATCACGTGCTCTGGTGTGCACTTCCACACACTCTCCTCAACACGCTCTGGTGTGCATTCACTCTCACTCTCGGTAACACACTCTCCCGTTACACACTCGTGCTTCGGCACTCACCTTTTCCTCACACACGCGCCATTCGCTTTCACATATCGCACCACGGACCCTTCCACGAGCGCCTGGGTCGCGTCCCGATCCCAAGCGCGCGAAAAAACTTTTCGCGCCAAACACTTTCGCACCAAACATTTTCGCGCCATACATTTTCACGCCATACACGCTCCTACTCACCTTCGGGATTCTCTTCTCCTCCAGCACCTGCAAACTTTCATTGGGGTTAGGCAGCACGACATCATGATGTGAATCCAGACTTTGAGTACATTCCATCTCAATCTCCGATTCATGTACTAACTCTGCCGTCTCTTCAACCCCAATTTCCACTATAATTTCTTTTTCTTTATTAAGTTCGACGACCGCTGGCGCACATAAAATAAAATGTTCCAATTCGGCGGCCGTCAGCTTTTCCATACCCCGAGTCGCGATTTCTACCCCGGTCATTTTAACTGCGCCTTGCTCAGGCTCGCTCTTCCCGCGTTCCTCAAATCGCGTTACCTTGTCGCGTACCAATGCGACCTTCCCCGCTCGACCTGTGCCCTATGTCTTTCCCCATCTTTTTTATTTGGCCACCTATTCTGTTTCCAAACCCCAATAACCCGTCTTTCATTTCTTCCATTTGGCCACCCATTTTGTTTTCCAAATTATTTAACCCGTCTTTCATTTCTTTCATTTGGCCACCCATTTTGCTTCCCAATTCATTTTTCGCCCCCTCCAATTCCCGGGTGGATTTATCACTTTGGGTGTCCAATGTGCCATTTATTTTATTTATTTCATTCTGTTTGGTGCCCATCATTTCTTTCATTTCTGCCCTTGATTTGTCCCCCTCCCTTTTTGTGGATGCCATGAGTTGAATTATGAGTGCGTACAGGTCCGAACCCGTTGGCACCGCGGGCTCGGCCCTCGCCGCCTTGTGTGAGGCGCCGCCATCTTCTTCCCCTGCTACCTCTACTGCTCCCTCCTCTATTTCTCCCAATTCTTCCCAGGGGTCCTGGGTCATCGATTCTAATTCCTCATCCTCCTCATTTAACCCCACCGGCATCCGACCGTCTTGGTTATCCATGGCACGAATTTAATTTGGATGTTCTACTAAATTTCGGCCGCTCGTAATTTTGAGTGCGTTAGGCGCACCTCGGGTCAAATTCCACTCCCCGACACCAAATGTTGCGGCCAATATGCACAATTGGTGTCCAAAATTTGGTCTAAGAAATTTAGTCCCAGGTTCCGAATCCCACTCCTGACTACCAATTGTTGCGGACCTCAGCGCCGGTCTTTTCCCCTTACCAAGGGGGGATTAATCCCCTTGTCTTTTACTAGCCGACGGGACCCGGGACCTATGACGTCACTCCTGGACAGCACGAAGTAGGGTCGTAGGACTAATCACTAATACCGAAGTACTCGCGCCGCCCAGAAACGAGGAAATAAGCCCCGCCCGAATCATGGGTGTTGGTGGAAATGCCGAGCGGTAGTGAACCCGTGACCCGAGCCGTTATCAGTGCCTAAAACCCGATCCAAGCGGTCCGCAATCGTGCCACGCTTACCCAATGGAGGAAATCACGGAAACGGTCGAATTTGGGAAGAAAAGGCATAACAGATTTATTTACACTTTGTACAATAAGAAGAAGAAGAATACACAGTGCAGTCTTAAACAGTCTTAACTTATCCCAAGACAAACGGGCCTGTCACACTCAGACACACTCACACGGGGTTGCAGACGAACAGGTTGATGGCCCAGGCATGGCGTCCAGGCAGCTCGCTCTCCGGTCCCTAACTCGCACCACGAAGCAGATGAACCAGACGGCAGGAGAGCTCTCCACGTGTCGTTTGGCGCACAGGATTATTATGGGGCGAACGGTAGGGCTGGCTTTGGCGGTTACACTCGCGGCTCAGCCGCGTACGTAATAAACGGACAGTTCAATACGTGCTTCTCAATGCGCTTCTCAATCAATGCCTCGAAACTGTCATGTGCACGCCGGTCCTTTCAGTGCTGTTCTCACACGAGTGCTCCGGATCAGTTCTCTCAATACCAGTTCGCTCGGTCCTCATACAGTTCTTCGTAAGTGCCTCTCCCTTCTCATCTGAGGTGGGGGCCTCGCAAGAAGGGTTTTATTGCCACGCCCTTGGAACCCTCTGTAACTCACCAGACGTTTCTTGCCACGCCCTATCATGCCATGCCCACCGAGCTCTGGTTGGCTGTTGCTCTTACCGTCACCGCCTTCTGACGCGCTGCTTGACGCGGCCGCACCTCGACCCTCGCGCTCCTCCCTCTTTCCAGGCCTACCTCGTAGTTACCCGACTAGTTTGAGCGAGCAAAAGGCAGCTAATGCTGCTGGCAGCCAAAGCGCCACACACGGAGGGATCAGCCAAAATGGGGCGTGGGATCAAGTTTGCCCATGATGGGAAATTGGAGGGTGGCCGCAAAATAAAAAGGACCTAAGCTTAATTCTTTACACAACGCAGATGTCACAAGGGAAATGGCCTACTCTTACACATACTATGACATAACTAATTCTAATGGGCCGACGTGTTGTTTGTGGACTAACTATGGGGGGCAAACCGTTAACCTTTAATGATGTTATATGTACAATCTCAAAACCTCAACAATATCTTTCCATTCTTTCTGGGGGATTGACTTTATCCTAAAGGGGAGTGCTTTGATCCTGGAGGGAGTGTGTTGATCCTGACAGGGGGAGTGAATTTGTCCTAGGATAATTACACTCTAGAGTGTGCTAGTCCTAGGATTAGTTCACTCTAGAGTGATTTTATCCGAAGACGGAATCACTCTAGAGTGAGATTTTAGGGGAGTGAGAGAATCCTGCTACACCGGCGCACCTTCAGAACCCGGCGATGCCACACTGCAGCATGTGGAGACGGAATGGGGAGGGAGTGGTGTACAATAATTGATTGATTGCACAATGAAAATAAATAAATAGTAATCGCAAAATAATTAATTTCTTAATCAATTGGCTGATAGCTTACCTAAACCAGCAATGCTTCATCCGAATCTGTAACTTTTTGAAAATCAACTAGAACAGCACTCGGTATGGAGAATACCGCCGCCTGATGAACAGTTTATATTTTGTATCCAAATGATAGGCCGGATCTGGATTCGGACCTGAAACAAAATCTAATCGGCTTGTTCTTGTCACCGAACCAACTCATCCACCAAGTTTAGTCAAAAACCGTCCATAACTTTTTCAAATATCATGTTATTTATCTTTTTGGCCCCATCCCTCAATGGTGAAGAATCACTTAATAATTAAATAACTGTGGAATTAGAATCCATATTCAGATCTTCACAAAAATCGAAACGATTCTTCCTCGTCACACACACAACCTGTCCACGAAGTTTCTTCCAAATCCGTCCGCAACTTTTTGAGATATCCTGCTATGTATCGTATTTGGTCCGATCTCCCAATGTTGAAGAATCACTGAAAAAATTCTACGAGCCGGATCTGGATCTTCACCAAAATTGGGATTATAGGTGTGATAGGTAAAAGAAAAATGAACACTGGGGCTGGACGACGGGAATTCAAGGCTGCAGGGGTTATAGGTGTGACAGGTAAGAAAAAAAATGGAGGAGGTGTGGCAAACTGTGAAAGACATTATTGTGTTGAGAGAAAGCATGACATGAAGGAGTAAGGAAAGAACTGACGGAGAGGATTATGTGTGGATAAAGATTAGAGATTTCAAGAAGAGTGACATGTTTGTGGGATGCCAAGCCAATAATGAAGGCCATGAGTCAGCATATTCATCATACCTACCACTAAATCGTCAATTTAACTCACATAATTTAGTCTCTAATGACACTTTCAGTGTTTTCACATATGTGATGGATACCTATACATGCTATTTTCACCCAAAATGTAAATGTTAAACACAAAATGTAATGAACAGACAGGAATGTTGTGTTACGTTTCTGCTTCGATGTCTGATATTCCTTTGTCTGATAGCCACACTCTATGATATTCCTTTGTCTGATAGCCACACTCTATGATATTCCTTTGTCTGATAGCCACACTCTATGATATTCCTTTGTCTGATAGCCACACTCTATGATATTCCTTTGTCTGATAGCCACACTCTATGATATTCCTTTGTCTGACAGCCACACTCTATGATATTCCTTTGTCTGATAGCCACACTCTATGATATTCCTTTGTCTGATAGCCACACTCTATGATATTCCTTTGTCTGATAGCCACACTCTATGATATTCCTTTGTCTGATAGCCACACTCTATGATATTCCTTTGTCTGATAGCCACACTCTATGCTATTCCTTTGTCTGACAGCCACACTCTCTGATATTTCTTTGTCTGACAGGCACACTCTATGATATTCCTTTGTCTGATAGCCACACTCTATGATATTCCTTTGTCTGACAGCCACACTCTATGATATTCCTTTGTCTGACAGCCACACTCTATGATATTCCTTTGTCTGACAGCCACACTCTATGATATTCCTTTGTCTGATAGCCACACTCTATGATATTCCTTTGTCTGATAGCCACACTCTATGATATTCCTTTGTCTGATAGCCACACTCTCTGATATTCCTTTGTCTGACAGCCACACTCTATGATATTCCTTTGTCTGATAGCCACACTCTCTGATATTTCTTTGTCTGACAGCCACACTCTATGATATTCCTTTGTCTGATAGCCACACTCTATGATATTCCTTTGTCTGATAGCCACACTCTATGATATTCCTTTGTCTGACAGCCACACTCTATGATATTCCTTTGTCTGACAGCCACACTCTATGATATTCCTTTGTCTGATAGCCACACTCTATGATATTCCTTTGTCTGATAGCCACACTCTATGATATTCCTTTGTCTGATAGCCACACTCTCTGATATTCCTTTGTCTGACAGCCACACTCTATGATATTCCTTTGTCTGATAGCCACACTCTCTGATATTTCTTTGTCTGACAGCCACACTCTATGATATTCCTTTGTCTGACAGCCACACTCTATGATATTCCTTTGTCTGATAGCCACACTCTCTGATATTTCTTTGTCTGACAGCCACACTCTATGATATTCCTTTGTCTGACAGGCACACTCTATGATATTACTTTGTCTGATAGCCATGTTGGGTACAATGCAGTACATCCCAACATGAACAGCATGTTCGTGTTGTCCATTAAGTGACCTAGGTATGCACGGGCTGTCGGTATGCGCATGTGTGGCCCCATTTTCCCAGTGCCTCGTCCATCATGAGAACGATGCTGTTCATCCAAAAGTGTGGTGATGAAAGCTGATACTTCAACAAAGCCTGAACGTGTTTTGGTTGGACATTTGCTCCGAAGGAAGGAGAAGCGTTTACTTTTACTGGAGCTGACATTTCAGAAGACTACTATCTTCTGTCCTCAGAGGTAACGGCACCATGGAATGTGCAGCTGTACTTTATTATGCCTTATGGGAACGGCTACATGTTCTGATTGAGCTGCTGGGGGACCAATCGGCATGAGGTTTGGGATGGATGTAATAAGGAGAGTGGGATTGGTGGAAGGGTCTGCTGGTACACCTGAGTGTTCAAACCACCATCTGTTGCTTGCTTAACACAAACATACAAAAAGGCAAGGGAGCCATCTTGTTCAAGTTCATGTGTGACCTGTATGGCAGATATGATCCCATTAATGTGGGTTTGGAGCCTGTCAAAGCTGTCCTTTTTGATGATGATGAACATGTCATCAACATGCCGAAACCAAAGTTTGGGCATGATTTTGCCTTGACATGCCTGTTTCAAATTGTTGCATTACTAACTACACGATTAGACCTGATATGGGAGAAAATATGCGTGTGCCTTGGTGTTTATGGTAGATTTCACCCATAAAGCAGAAGTATGGTGACGTGAAGCACAAGTTCAACAGTGAAAGCAGCTGCGTTGGGCTGAGTCGGCTGTTTTCTGCCAGGTTATAGTCTGCTGTGATGGCGGCCTCTAAGGTCCTCCTTGCTCAGTGGGGATGTATGTGAATAGGGCCTTGACATCCAAGGACACCATGATGTCGTCATCTTCGATGTGGACATCCTTGATGCGCCGATATATATAACCTGAGTCATTGATCTGAACCTGAACCACAATTTTGCTTTTACTGCCAGTGCTAACCCTGCACAGATCCGCCTCGAGCAGCCTTCACCAGGTACTATACCGACCACCACAATCACTACACGTGTACAATCACCCGTCCATTCCCAAACTACCTACTTACAGGTCCTGCCAATGTCCATGCCTCTATATCCCAATTACTTCTTGGTGCCGTACACATCTCATTACAGTCTAAATCAATTTACTATTGTTTCCACTGCCTTTCCAAGGATACCATTCCATATATATTTCGATCGGAGAGTAATTGGTCCAGCTACTCTGAGTGAAAGACCTCTTACCTTCTTGCTGTCCTAAGACAACTATTGGGGACGCTCTTCGTGGTGGTTGTACCCCCAATGCAATTCGGGGCCAAATCTTCCCTATTTTTCCCTGCTGCCCGGATTCGTCGGGGCAGCGCGGTCATGATCAGAGAGCTGTCCCCATGGACCGGCGCTTTCCCACTTGTCTCTCTCACTCTCTCACTCTCTCACTCTCTCACACTCTCTCACTCTCTCGCACTCTCTCTCTCGCACTCTCTTTCCCTCTAACTCTCTTTCCCTCGAACTCTATTGTGGCCCTGACTTTGTGAAGGCAGGGGTATAGTCCAGTCAAAGTAGTGGCTTGACCCACCACTAATTGCAACAAAAAAAAATTAAATGCAATACATTTCAAAAATATACCCTAAACACCATACTAAAAGTATACCAAAATATATTTGGTGGAAAGGTGTCAAATTTGCATAGTATGCAAATTAGCTGCCACCATAAGGAAAAAAATCAATTTTCCACAGTAATTCTGCATCTAAGCATCCAATCATGAGACATTAAGTGTCCAAACTTAATGAGACATTAAGTGTCTGTCTTCTACCGAATCCTCTCCGGCCTTGCTCCCCCAGCTCTCTCTGTGCTCTGTCCCCGTAATATTCCTACAGGTCGCACAAGTTCTGCCAGCAAACCTCTTATGGTTAAACTGCCAAAATCTAGGCTCTCTGCTCACCTGCACTCTTTCATTCCCCTTTTCTCCCGACTCTGGAACAAACTCCCTCACTCTCTTCAATCCCACTCCTCCCTCCAGGTCTTTAAAACAGCTGTTCACCACCACCTCTTATCTTCCCCCATCCAAAACCTTGATCTTTTCTACCCCCGCTAATTCACCCCAGATACACTTTTTTTGAAATTCAAACTTCTTTCCTAGAAGTCCTTACAGTGTCCATATGTTTTATACCTCTCCCATCTCCCTCCAAGCCCTCTCCCTCCCACAGTTCTCTCGATGTCCTTGCTCTCAAATGTTGTTTTTGTTTCCTTCCCCCTCTCTCCCCATCTTGTCTACCACTCCCCTTATTTTGTGTTTTATGTGTCGGTTTGACTTTTTGTGTGATTAATCTTAGCTCTTTCACGAGCCTCGATCTTGTATACAAAAACAAAAAAAACAAAAAAACAAACCCCCATGTTTTCAGGGTCGTTGAATATGATTAACACATTTCTGGATTAATTATACGCATTGATAATGTGAAATATGCAAATCAGGGCTATGCCGCCATATTGAAAAAAATGATTTTCCGCAATAACTCTGTATCTAAGTATTCAATCATGACAAATACAGTAGGTAGACCCATATTTTCTGGATTAATGGATACGATTAGCACACTTCCAAATTAATTATATACATACAATTATGTGAAATATGCAAATTAGATGCCAGCGTTATTCAAAAAAATATTCTGCCAGAACTCTCTATCTCTTGACCCAATCTTGACAAGTGAAATGTGTATACTTATATTTTCAAGATAAGGGAAATTTAGCTCTTTCATGAGCCTCGATTCAGTATACAAAAAAAAAATATATATATATGATAAGTCCATTTCTGGATGAATTTTCTGTACCCCACCTTGCAGTTACATCTGAAGACCTCAGTAAGTTTCGGTGGCACTGGTGGCAGATCAGTTTGCACTGGGAGTAACTGACCCTCGCTGATCTTCCATCCCCATTCATCTGGTTTCAATTGTCCAACATTTCCTTTCCACTCCTGAATTTGGAATTACACTCTCAGAGTGTGATACCTTGTAGCCGCAGATGTTGGCGGCAAGTTCTGGGCCTCAACATATTTGGTACTTTTAGCAACCTTCTCACAGAAACGCTTGTATCGTAGGGCATCAATACTTTCATCTTGATTTCCATTGTACATGCATACAAGAGCCTTCTCCGCTGCTGCAACTATATCATCCTTTGTTGCATCTCTGTCCTGGGTGAACAGGTCGGCATGTTTCATGAATTGGACGTTGTATTGGATGTGCTTCAGGGCAACAGCTTTGCCAATGCCATACGCACTGGATGTTGTGTCACAGCCAAGCAGGGCGTGTACAAATAGCATTCGGTCACAGACATTCATTCCTAAGGTCGTCTTAGTCTTTTTGATGTTCCATACTCGACGTTTCTTTGCGTTAAATTTTGGCTCAGGCTAGAAAAATATGTCCCTGTGTCCTCGCTCCGCCCCCCCCCCCCCCCCCCCCCTTGCATGTCGGCATGGCAGCAAAGAAGAATCAGTAGGTCTGTGTAGTCACCAACAAGAACTGCATGTATTGTCTTTGCAGATTCCACTGCAGTCTGGACAATTAGCACATCATCATCCCGCCTTCTCTAGGGAGTCACTTAGGATGTAAATGAAGCATTGTTTGTGTTTGCTAGGAACTCATTCTTCTTCAGCTTCAGGACTGTTTGACCAGTGAAAGTGACATTTGGTCCTATGCAGCTTCCCACCCGTCTCCGATGTGTGGCATCCTTGATCGTGGGACCGTCCTCGTAGCCGTCAGACAATTGTTGCCTTCCCATACCTGCTTATCACATAAGTAATATATGTGTGACATATACTTTCGAAAGTTTGCCCACGTTTACATGGCAGTCGTTGCAAGAGGGCACCTCCATCAAGCACAGAGTGGACATCACCAGCTAGATCTGACTGATCATGTTGAACAAGTTCCCAAATTGCATCACCAAGCGCTGGTTTATTTGACTTTTTAGGAAGACTCGAGGGGTCGAAGAGTGCTGGAGGATGAATACAGAGCTCATACTTGAACAAAGATGCTGGATCTTCTTGTGTTTCACGAGTGGCAATTATGCTGAGTCGTTTGAAAGCAACTGTGGATCAACTTGCACTGAGTCTCCATCAATGACAACAGCTGTCTTTGACCCAAGTATGACTGCTTGTTTTTTTGCATTGGAATGAATAGTCGTACACACTCTTCCCAACCATGGAATCCTGTATAGTTTGCCCCACAGATCTGGCATTTGTTACATGCTCCTCCCCAAACCCCGGTCATGGTGTACCTCCGAGCCCCGATAGGAGTCATGGCAGAAAGATGTGTTATTCTGTGTCAAAGATCAATGGTGAAACCACACCAATTGTTACCAACAAACAAATATTGTATTAAGGTCACACAAGAATAACAACACAAAAACAATAGTAATCAATTGTACAACCAATATATATTTCCTATGATGGTACCATCAGGTTTGTACAATATAACTCACTGTGCTCCAAGTGAGTGAAAAGAAGAACATTCCCCAATGTCTCTATTCCGGCATCAAGCCAAAGTCGATCCGCTCCAGCGATCGTCAGAACGATGTCTAATCGAGACCAGAATCCCGTTCGGATGACAGTCACAGTCCCGCTGCCAAAGCTGCGTAAAGGCGCCCTCAAGGCGACTGGGAAATCACACCCTCGGGTATGGACGTTCCACGGCTCCCACTCGGCGAACCGCAAATTTCCAACTCAAAAGCCACGTTGCACACACACACACCAGATTAACGTCTGAATGCGGTGAAAATGGTTTGAAGCGAAGTGAAAAACCTTGAGCGAAGTGCAAAGCGCGCGAGTCAAAATGGCCGACGGCCCGTTCTTGAGGCGTAATGGCACTACAATGATTCTCCTCGGAATCAACCGCAAAACCTGACACGCAGGTTGATCTGTCACAGCGATAACAACTCTGTCGCAGGAATCCCTTTCCTGGGAAACCCAAAGTTCACTCGTGACTCTTGTTCGCCAATCCTTCGCTCCAGACCTCGAAGCAGCTAGGCTTCTTGTCCGACTCACTCACTCCACCTTTTTCTTCCTCCTCTTCCTCTTCATCGTCGTCCGGTTCCGGTTTCATTTAAAACATTAACTTTTACTTTTTGAAAATAGCAACCTCTATTTCCCTTAAACGACAACAATAATAGTACATGGAATCAAAAATGTTTACAGTGGATGAAAACCACAGCAACGGAAGTGACGAATCCGTAACATTGTCAACATTCACTGTGTCATGTGCAGTAACGCCACTCACAATACTATGTCGAGATGGTTCATTGCTGAAAAGGTTCCATTCCTTGAAAGCTCCGAGCAGTTCATATGTGTCTTTTATATCACGTTATTGTCTTGATTTGGAATTGTCCTTGTGCTGTTCACTCGTATCACAGGTCACACATGTGAGCTCCTGCATGGCACAATTCACTTCAGCACAGGCTGGCATTGCCAGTAACCATATCAATCTCTGTATCTCGGTCATTCCTCTGCCTCTAGTTAAGCCATCACTGGTCTTCATGCTCCTCATGAGCGCTTGTTCTATCACGAGGTCGGTTTATAGGCCAGCCCAATAACGTTCACTTCTTCTGACGAAATGAAGTCCATTCATGAAACTCCTAAACACTTCTGGGCGATTCTTGTCAAGTTGTTTCATCATTTGAATTGTATGCATATAATTGATCCAGAAATGAACTTTTCATAATCATCAACCCTGAAAACATGGGTCCAACATTTGCTATGATTGGATGCTTCGATACAAAGTTACAGTGGAAATTCTGTATTTTTTTCAATGGCGGCAGCTAATTTGCATACTTCATTGAATTGTATGAATATAATTGATCCAGAAATGAACTTTTAATAATCTTCAACCCTGAAAACATTGGTCTAAACACTTAATTTGCTATGATTGGATGCTTAGATACAAAGTTACAGTGGAAATTCTGTATTTTTTTCAATGGCGGCAGCTATATGCATACTTCATTGAATTGGATGCATATAATTGATCCAGAAATGAACTCTTAATAATCATCAACCCTGAAAACATTGGTCTAGCACTTCACTTGCTATGATTGGATGCTTAGATACAAAGTTACAGTAGAAATTCTGTATTTTTTGCAATGGCGGCAGCTAATTTGCATACTTCATTGAATTGTATGAATAGAATTGATCCAGAAATGAACTTTTAATAATCTTCAACCCTGAAAACATTGGTCTAAACACTTCATTTGCTGTGATTGGATGCTTAGATACAAAGTTACAGTAGAAATTCTGTATTTTTTTCAATGGCGGCAGCTAATTTGTATACGCCATTGAATTGTATGCATATAATTGATCCAGAAATGAACTCTTAATAATCATCAACCCTGAAAACATTGGTCTAGCACTTAATTTGCTGTGATTGGATGCTTAGATACAAAGTTACAGTGGAAATTCTGTATTTCTTTTTCAATGGCGTCAGCTATTTTGCATATTATGCAAATTTGACGCCTTTCCACCAAATATATTTTGGTATACTTTTAGTATTTTGCTCAGGGGACATTTCTGAAATGCATCGCAATGAAAAAATTCTGTTGCAATTAGTGTTGGGTTATGCCATAAAATTTGTTAGATTGACTGGACGAGTTCACCATTCTGGATGTGGGGGATCTCTGGGTCGCTCCTGGGAGATCAATCGGCTGTCTCCTTTGCACGGGCTTGTTCAAGATAACTGTCCGGGGCTGTACAACAACAACAACAACAACAACTGGCCTAACTCTTCTCTTCTTTATTCTGCGGTCCCTGGTTTTGTCACTTCCTATTCCTGCTGAAAATATACACATGCAGGACTCAGGTACAAAATAAAACGTTATTTCAGCAGGTGCACCAACTGTGCAACCAACCTTCAACCTTGAGTGCACCAATCATTGGATATTTGTGGTCAAGTAAATCGGTTTGTGCCAAGGAGAATATTTGATTTATTTCTACCAAAGATAGAGAAAACAAATATGCTTTGCTGTAATTACCTTGGAGCAAAGAATGCAGTCACTTTATTCTGAGACATTGACCTTCATCCACAGAGGAGGAAATGGATCATCATGAACATGTGAAATCAGGGGATGAGAGGTAACACCGCTATAAATGGGGCAAAATCGTGGCTTTCCCTGGTCAATTAAATTATATAGGTGCCGGAACTATAATTTCGAGCAACTACTGAAATATAAAACGTATAGTTTTATTTTTACATTTTCAGGTTGTTGTTTGTAAACTTTGCGCATTTCCACCTTTATTATCTTTCATCAAGTCCGGGCTCAGGAACGTGAATGCGTAGCTGTGATTGGTTAATCATGACTGGTGACGTCGGTCCACTATGATTTCTGATGAAAGAGAGCGTGACAATGTTAAGTGACAGTTCCGTCAAATGACGTTGCAGACACCTTGCGTAATGAATTTCACATGTCTCTGACGAACTTTCCGAGTCCCTCTCATCCTAAAAATAAACAGGTGAACGCACATACCTGACCAGGTATATTTTTAGGCGTACTACCACCAATTTAGTCATGAGCTGCCTGGAGCCATGCCCATGCTGTTATTACCCCAGCCACCAAAGGTGAATGTAGGTCATAGGTTTTTACCACTGTTTATCTGTCTGTCTCGCTATTTGTCTATTTCTGTCTGCCTATGTCTATTATGAAGTTTCTGTCTATCTATTTGTGAACAGGACATCTCATAAAGTGGTGGACGGATTCGGAGGAAAATTGGCGGAGAGGTTGCAGATGTCACAAGGTCGAAATTATTAGATTTTGGCCTAGTGGTGGTGTTGGCCAACCTCATGGTTAGGGTGGTGGGCTTGGGATCCTCAGGTCCTGAGTTCGAATCCCGTTGAATTAACCCCAGGTGGAGTTGACTCAGCCTGTCATCCTTCCGAGGTCTGAAAAATGAGTACCAGGTAACTGGTTATAGAGAGCAGCGGCAGATGCACCCACAGAAAAATGATGCAACCAGCAACCGGGTGGCTGCACACGAACCACGACCACCACCATTGAGAGATCGGGCAAAAAACGATATATCGCATGATATTTCACAAAACTGTGGATGGATTTGGAGGAAACTTGATGGACAATTTTGGTGTGCGACAAGGAATACCTGATTCAGTTTCGGTGAAGATTCGAATGCGGATCCCATTTCGAGAATTTTTTTTCGTGATTCTTCACGATTGAGCGATGGGGCTAAATTCCCAATATATAGCACGATATCTCAAAGGAAATCGGTATCCATGCATACCTCCACGCATGGCTGGCAGACTTCCTCTCCGTCGTAGTCAAGGTGTGGCCCCGAATGGATTTCTCTCATCTCCCCTTCCTGTTCTGGCTGGAGTTCCCCAAGGCAGTGTTCTGGGCCCTGTGCGTTTTCTGGTCTTCATCAATTATCTCTCTGACTCTCTTGAAAATCCTCTCTATCTCTTTGCTGACGACTCCACTCTCTGCCGCTCCATTCCTCATCCCTCAGATCGGCAGTCTGCAGCCTCCTCACTCTCTGCAGACCTGGACAAAATCACAGACTGGGCAAACAAGTGGAACATGTCTTTCAATCCTGACAAAGCTCACACTCTCACTGTGTCTCTCCGAAAAGACCCTCTGGAAAAAATTCCCTGCTTTGCAGCACGGTGCTCCAATCCGACAGTTTATAATCGGACAAGGAATCAAACCCAGACTACCAGAGCTCTCAGGTAAATGTGCTCCTTCTGTATCATCCTGTCAGACATTTTGTTGATCGTACTAATAAAAGATGACTGATGGCATTACAAAGCCTTGATAGAAGATGTATTGGACTAACAAATGAATATGATGAAGACAAAAATCATGGTAAACGAGAACGGCACTGGGTAGAGGAGCATACCTCCGCATACCATTTACGTTTTGTATCCCACTGAAAGGCCGGACCGAGATCTGGGCCTGAACCAAAATGGAATCATCTTGTTCTTGTCACACACCCAACCCGTCTACAAAGTTCAGTCCGAATCCTTCCATAACTTTTTGAGATATCCTACTCACAGACAGGATAACAAACAGGGTTGAATACATAACCTCTGCCCACCTTCAGTGGCATAGGTAACTACCATGCAAAAAGGCAAGAAATTCACAATGATAATGGCAAAATTGAAAAAAGCAGCAATTACATTTGATTAGACATCCTCATAAAATGGATGCAGATCCCACTGAAGGTGTGAAGAAATGCACTGGAGTAGGATGGGCAGAATTTTTTAAACTAAGACGCATGAAAAGCAAACTGCCCTTGTGTCTGGAAAACAAATTTCGCAATCAATGCATAATAATTATTCACACCGATGGCTTGTGACAGTGAAATGTGGTCTCTTTCACAGAAGATGCAGCAAACGTGTGTGCAAAGAGCCTGGGAAAGATGCTGTCTTGGCACAACAAAAGGTTCACTCTGAACTCGTTCACTCAAGTCTCAGCTCAATCTTGAACAATCTGAACTCTGACTCTTAACAAAAATTCCATTGTTGATGGAACAAGCTGTTATTATATGGTCACTGCAATTAGAGCCGACACACCCATGTCATCCATGCACCCTATCATGTCACATCGTTTCTTGGCATGGGTTATGCACGTCATAAATTGAATTCTTACATCAGGTCATAGATCAGATATATGAAGTTTCTGATTTTTAGATAAGCATTTCAATTCAACCAGTTATGGCCGGAATACCACTTCACCGATGGCATCATCGTTATCACCTTATATACCCTATGGGGAGTTTATGACGTATACCAAGTTTCAATTTTTTTCGTTGATCGGTTTCCATCCATACTTTCAGCAACCTCCCATTCCTGCCAATGTTCATGTACCCACCTAGCCTCAATGCTTATTGGTACCTACAGGTAGGTAGTGGACATAAAATGGAAGCATTTGGATGAATGAGGAACACCAAGCAACAGCTTCCACACAGGTGTGGCCCATGTGTTAATTAAGCAACTAACATCCCAACATCCTTAGGGTCATGTATAAAAATGCTGCAGGCCTATAATTATGGCTAGCATGGCTGCAAGACGACGCCCACCAATACCGCTATCCACAGCGCAGTGGTCGCCTAATGTTTTGATGAGCATAACACTGATGTTATCTATGTCATGGCCTTCTCAGTCCCCAGATCTGAACCCAATCGAAATCGATCATTTGTGGGATATTCTGGAACAACTCCTGAGACAGTGCTTTCCACTTCCATCGAGCAGGTGTGTTTTGACTTTTTATCGATCAGTTTATGATCGAGGATCGACTTCATTTCATTCGAATTAATTTCAATTTGAATTGAATTTCACGAATTGGAACATGAATAGGGAAACTAATCTGTAGCTTAGCAGTAATTACCCTGCACTCGCGAAGCGAAAAGCGGGGTTAAGCATTCCGTTGGGTACGTGTGCCGTGTGCCGTACGTGTCTGCATTTTGAAAATTCATTTTCTCGGCAACCGTTGATCCAATTGACATGAAATTTTACCATCGAAGCGCCTACGCCTGTAGAATTTTTGTATTCATAATTATGACGTCATAGGTCACGTGGTACGGACGCCATCTTGGAAAAACGTTACACCTCCATATCTCCCAAACCACTCAATGGAAAAAATTGCAACATGGCTCATTGTGAAGTACTCACCATGAGGAATAAGATATGTTGATGGTGATGTCATCGGTGCCTTAATTATGACATCATAATTCGACAAGTACAACGCTTGATCTGATCAGTATTAATAAAACAAAAATTCCTCTGCAAACTGTAAGACCGATGGACACGAAATTTTCAGAATATGTGCAGCTCCCCCTGTAGAATTTTTTTATGATAATTATAACGTCATAGGTCACGTGGTACAGACGCCATCTTGAAAAAATCGGAAAACCTTGCACCTCTATATCTCCGAAACCGCTTGATGGAAAAAATTGAAACATGGCTCATTGTCAAGTACTCCCTTTGGGGAATAAGATATGTTAATGATGATGTCATCTGTGCCTTCGTTATGACGTCATAATTCGACAAGGACAACACGTATCCGATCATTGTGAAAAAGTTTTCTCAGCAACTGTTGGTCTGATGAGCACGAACTTTTCACCATCGGAGCGCCTCCTCATGTAGAATATTTTAATGATAATAATGACGTCATAGGTCATGTGGTACACGCGCCATCTTGGAAAAACAGAAAAATGTTGCACCCCTATTACTCCAAAACCGCTGCATGGAAAAAAATTGAAACATGGCTCATTGTAAAGAACTCCATATGGGGAATAAGTGTTGTTAACGATGACGTTATTGATGCCATAATTATGACGTCATAATTCGACAGGGACAACGCTTAGTCTGATCAGTTTGAAATGTATTGGGCATGATCTATGCAACAATTATATTAGAGAATATAAATTTATGATGTCATCGCTCACGTAGCCATATTGGATCAAAGGGCAAAAAATGTTCAAAAACAGAAGAGTTGGCTCACAACAAGTTGACTGCCCAGGTTAAGTATTCTATGAATACCATCTAGTTTGGCTCTGAATTAATTCAGATTTTTTTTTTTTTGGCGCACACGTCGAAAGGAGTGTTTGCTTGCTTTTTACTCTGTCTGCCTCTCTGGCAGTCAAACAAAATTCCAAACAGGAAACTTACTGTTAAGGATGTCATAAAGGACACAAACAATAAACATGAATAACTAATGTAACGTGGTAAATAAGATGGTGTAAAAGACAGTTGTTGTAACTTCGGAATTATTTCTCTACGACATTTAAAATCTTTATTAGCCCCCGTTGACTTAGTCCGAAACAGGAGCTTGTGGATTTGGTCTCGTCCGTGCATTCATGCATCTGCACCCGTATCTCAAGAGATGTATGGACCGATTTTGTTCATACTTGGCACAAAGACAATACATGGCCTTATTCATATGCACATCATTTTGTTTTGCAATGCGATCAAAGATGGCCGACTGGTAGACTGGCAGCCATTTTTGTTGAAAAAAAACCCCGATATTGAACATTCCCAAACATTTCTCGGATTTGCATTTACCGATCTTGTTCATACTTTGCAAACAGATAATGAATGATGGCTTACATCATGCCATTTATTTTCGAGAACAGATCGAAGATGTCTGACTGGCGGCCATTTTGTTACTTAAACGTGTCCCCAACCATTTCTTGAACATGCGTGGTCCGATTTTGTTCAAACCTGGAAAAAGCAGAGTACATGATGGCATACACATGCGCTTTGCTTTATTTTACGATCTCTTCAAAGATGGCTGACTGGTAGACTGATGGCCATTTTAGTTGTAAAAAACCTGATATTGACCATGGTCTCAACCATTTCTTGGACATGCATTTACCGATCTTGTTCAATCTTGGCAGACAGATAAATGAATGATGGTTTACATATGTATGTCATTTTTACATATGTAAAATTTTCGTCACTGGTGGCCATTTTGTTACTTAAATGTGTCCCCATTCATTTCTTGGACAAGTATGGACCGATTTTCTTCAAACTTGCAACAAAGACAATACATGAATATACATATGCAGAAGATTTTGTTTTGTCATCCAAACAAAGATGACCGACTGACACCCTTTAACCCCGTACAGCAAAATTACGAAAACCACGGCGGGGGCTATGGCATTTTATGTCTTTTTCTTCTTGTTTTATTTCAATTGAATTTTATTTCAAATATTTATTTGAACACTGTAGGACACAAATAGTTTTGTTGGCACTTTCAAAACACCTCTGCTTAGCAGTAATAGGAGAAAATATTACGGCATTTTACGTCATCACTATGCAAGACCAATCAAATTTGTTGATCGCTGACCCCGCTCATGTCCTTGTTTCTCAAGATTCCGTTGGGTAAGGTGCTCTATGAGCTCTCGAGTTTACTCTGACACTGTGTCCACTGGCCCTGTCACTGTCCATTCTGCTGAAAAAACACTTTATTATCATAACACATCTCTATCAGATCCCCTCGTAACCGCTGTCTTTCTAATATAAAAGCCATCTCTCCTACTCCTACATCTCCATCAAGCCATCTCCTACATCTCCTACAAAGATGTAGGAGAAGCCATCTACAAGCCATCTCCTACATCTCCTACAAAGCCATCTCCTACAAGTGTACAAGGCGAGAGGCCTGTCTCATAAAATGTCTCCTTTCTCATCTGAAGTCCTGTATGCATAGAGAACAAAAATGTAATTATGAGTTATTCAATAATGTGAAATATACCGTAGAAATCTTTGAAATGCTTATTCACGTGAAACTTCCCTTCAAGCCACTAACGTTGTTATTGGTATGGTATGTAGTAGCCTAAAGGGTAAAAAACCAAAAGGGACAAAACAATGATCACGTACAACGTCACTAGGTAGAGAGCATACCTCCTCCAGGCTGAACATTTTATGTTTTGTACCCACTGATAGACCGGATCTGGATTCCGACCTGAACCAAAATCTATTCGGCTTCTTCTTGTCATCTAACCAACTCATCCACCTAGTTTTGATACAACTCGTCCACAACGTTTTGAAATATCATGCAATATATCATTTTTCATGCAATATATTATTTTTGCCTTTAGCACTCAATAGTGAAGAATCACTTAAAAGTTAAAAGGAAAACTCTTATCCGGATCCGTATTCGGATCTTCACCAAAATCGAACCGATTCGTCCGTGTCACAACCCCAACCTGCCCAACATGTTTCGTCCGAATTCGTCCACAACTTTTTGATATGTCGTGCTATATATCGTTTTTTGCCCTATTGCTCAATGGTGTAGAATCACTTTAAAATTCTCAGATCTAGATCCGGATCTGAAACAACACCAAAATCGAATCATTTCGTCCTTGCCACATACCAAAGCTCTACACCAAATTTTGGCCGAATCCGTCCACAAGGTTTTGAGATATCCTGTTAATGAAAAATCACTGGTTGCAAATCCCTGGTGGCAGAAGTAACAATCATTTGTGTTGTTGAATACATTTTAAACACAAAAACACTTATCTTTATGCAAATCTTTTGAAAGGTCAGCATTGGAATGCAGTAAGCATGTACAAATATATGTCTGACGTCAATGGTATAAGAACGGTGAACTGGCACAACATCGACCACCAGTTTTCACATTACTTTAGGGTGCATAACAAGTTTCGTATGTGTATGAAATGTTTGCTATGGCTGTGAAGTTTCAAATTTGTGTTCCATCACAACTATGGCGAAGCAATTTTTATAAATAAACTTTTGACAATCACATATATTGTGTCCGCATACATATATAGAATATTCCTTGAAGTTACTATGTTATCATACTGAACTTAAAAGAAAATAAGGAAAAAAAATCCCAAACCCAATCTCATTCATCATCATGTGTCCAGGCACACCCAAGGAAAATCCCACTAATGTCATAAAAAATAAAAAATAAAAACTTTAATTTGACCTACACAAATAAGAAAGTAAGTTAAATCATCAATGTCAATAAATTCGGTGGTGATGGAACTGTTCAAAACTGCGGAGAATAATAACATATTCATCACATGTGATGGAATGTTGATTGTGTTTACAAAAAGTTTAAAGTAAAGTCGGCGAGAAAGATCATGGCAGATAGTGAGACCCAAGGGCTTGAGTGACACACACTCTCACTATGTCTCCGAAAAAGACCGTCTGGAAAACCTTCCCATCGACTTTCTTAACAACCCTCTTGATGTGAGTTGCAATTGTTATGAAATAAATGAAAATGAAAATATTATGAAATAAATTTTTAGGTCGGCCATGTTCTTCCCAGGCTCAATGGCCATGTCTGTGCCAAATATCAAGTACGTGAGCCTCTCCGTTTAGGAGTCTATCGGTAACATTACACACACACACACACACACAAACTCTGTTTTATATATATCGATTTAACATTGTGATATGAAAATAGGTTTCATATTCTTTATAAATCTAGTTTAAACTCGTGGTTATGCGTTAGAGCGGTGTATTTTGTTAGCAGCGTCGTCTTCAAGGTTCCTTCTTTGTTTTCTAATAAAGACATATTCTGTCATTTTAAAACTACCAAAGTGTGTATTCCCTTTCCCCGTTTCATAAAATGTATCGTTTGATACGTATAATTCTTTAAAACTGTTTTTGTTTTTGTTTTTGTTTTTTTTAACCTCAGAAGAGACATCAACATTTACCTCAGCGAATGTCAATCGCGGTGTCAGTATTTGATGAACTTATAAAGACTTAGGTGAGTTATAAGTGTGACCAGCATGTGCACGGGATTCTTCCCAGAAGAATGAGTGGTCGCATTAGCTTGTACGCCTTAAAATGAGCGAGTTTTGTTTTCACGCTTGGGCCAGTTTTACGTGTTGTATCCCGAAGGAATGAAACGAACGTTTTCCTGGCTTAAAATTTTATTTGAAGTCACACATGCCTCAAAATACACTCACTTATATAGAATTGAACGCTGAACCCGAAAATGTAAGTGAAATTGCCTTGTTTTTTTAACATTATCTTCTATATATTCTAAATATATATCTGTGCAGCGTCTGTCTTGTGTTGTCACTGAACTACTCCCTCAAACTTTTGTGAAATCGTACTATTCCAACTTGACCCACGGCGGGAGTATGCGCTCTACTGAGGGCGTTCTTGTTCAAAATGTGGACGGATTATGACAAAACTTGGTGGACGAGTTGGTTAGGTGACAAGAACAAGCCGATTAGATTTTGGTTCAGGTCCAAATTCAGATCCGGCCTATCAGTGAGATACAAATCGTAAGGTGTTAAGCCTGGCGGAGGTATGCGCTGTACTGAGTGACGTTCGAGTTACCTTCGCAACCGAAGGTAGATGGAGGTTATGTTTCCACCCTTGTGTGTCTGTTTGTTTGTTTGTCTGTCTGTGAACAAGATATCTCAAAAAGTTGTGAATGGGTTCGGATAAAATTTGGCAGAGACGTAGAGTATGTGACAACGTCGAAACGATTAGATTTTGGTGAAGATCCGGATTCGGATCCGGCTACTATAATTTTTAAATTAATTCTTCACCATTGTGAGAAAGGGACAAAAACGATGCAAAGCAGCATATCTCAAAAAGTTGTGGACGGATTTGGACGAAACGTGTGTTACGTGCTCCTCCCCGACCCCCTGGTCATGGTGTACCTCCGAGCCCCGAGTTCAAGGGAGCCATAGCCACCCCTGAAACTACCTCCACCTTTTCCTCCTCTGTAGCCCCCTCGACGCCCATGGCCTGCCTTCTCTACTGTTATGGTCCGACCATCCAAATCCTTGCCATTCAAATCCTTTTCTGCATCTTTGGCGTCCTTCGTGTTTTCAAATGTGACAAAGCCAAACCCTCTTGACTTTTGCGTCTCCCTGTCTTTTAATATCAGCAGCACTTCCAAGAGCGGTCCATATTTGCCGAAGACAGAATCCAGAACATCTTCCCTTGTGTTGAAGTTCAGTCCACCTACAAAGAGCTTGTCAACATTGCCTCCATCCATGACTTGTGTGTGCTGACACTTAGTTTCAGGGTACTCGACAATAAGTGACTGTGCAAAGCGTGACGTCAGTACCTTCTCCTTCTCTTCAGAGCGCTTCCTACCCATAGCACGAGTCGCGGTACAGGATGGAAAGATACCCGGAATCTCCTGCTCTACCTGTGCGGTGTTATTTTCCATACTAGGCTTTTCAACAAACATCGGGTTACCAGAAACTTGACCACCGGCCAAATCATTCCCGATAACAAAAGAGACTCCCTCTACACTCTACAGGAAGAGTGGCTTGTAAACCTACGGTGCCCGGTCCTGACACCAAATCAGACTGCAAATGGATGACATGAAGTGGAGCTTTAACATAGCCACCAACCCCCTGTAAACGAACACTAACACCAGTTGCCATCTTCTCTGACAATGGCAAAATGCCTTCAAGAATCAAAGATTGATGTGCTCATGTGTCCCTCAATACCCTAACAGGTCTCTGGTTAGTCAAGTCTCCATCCAGTGACACAAACCCCTCTGAAATAAAAGGTTTGTAACCCTCTTGAGCAAGGTCATTCTTTGATGCCATAACTTTGGCATGGGAACCTTCACAAGGCACTGTCATCCAAGGACGATTTCTCACATTTGCCAATGCATTCGGAGTTGTACTAATCTGACTCCGCTCCTGATTTTTCCTTTCCAGGGCATAGCATTGGGACATCAAATGTCCAGGTTTCTTGCAAAAAGCACAAGTAGGCCCGGAGGAAAAACTCGTGGTCTGCCTCGAGCCCCCCGGAAGATAAGTCTGTCTTGGAACTGTAGACTTCTGATCCCTAAGAGTTGCGGTATCAGATCTGTCCTCATAGTCCTCTCTAGGCCGCCCCCATGAATCTTCGTTCTCCGCACCGGATGTACCATAACTCCACTGGCTAACTCTAGGCGGGAAATTAGGTTTGTGGAACCCCATCCTGTGTGTCAAGGCATAGTCATCTGCCACGGTTGCTGCCTCATACAACTCTGGTACCTTCTTTTACTCCAGATGTACTTTAATGTCCACGTGGACACACTGTTTGAATTCCTCCACCAAGATCAATTGTCGCAACAGTTTGAAGTCTTTCCCAACCCCTTTCGAATCACACCACCGATCAAACATGGTTTCCTTCATTCTGGCAAACTCCACATGGGTCTCACTCTCCCTCTTCCTGGCATTCCGGAATTTTTGCCGGTAAGCTTCAGGGACCAATTCATAGGCTTTGAGAATGGCTTTCTTCACTTTCTCATAATCTGCACATTGGTCAATCGGTAAAGCCGAAAATATATCTTGAGCTTTACCCACCAGAGCACCTTGCACTAACATAGTCCAGGACTCCACATGCCATTTTAGCATTTGAGCCACTTTCTCAAAGTGTAAAAAAAAACTTGGCTACCTCCTTTTCATTGAAGGGTGGAACCAGCCTCACATGCCTACCAACATCCCAAGTGTTCTGACTAGTTGTCGAACTAGCCGGCATGGATGCTACCTCTCCCCGTTCTTCCATTATTTGCAGCTCCTTGAGTTTAAGTTCCTTCTGATACTCCATATCACGTTCCTTTAACTCCCTTTCGGCTCTTCTTTCCTCTGCTCTTTCCTTTTCTCTTCTTTCTTCGAGTTCCCTTTCAACTCTCCTTTCCTCTGCTCTTCTTTCCTCGAGTTCTCTTGCAGCTCTCCTTTCCTCTGCTTTTTTCTCTGCTCTTCTCTCCTCGAGTTCTCGTTCCTGTCATGCTCTTTCCTTTTCTGCCTTCCTTTCCTCTGCTTTTAACCTTTCCTGGCTCTGCAGTTGCATCTCCAGTTTCCGGAGCTACACATTTTCTTTTTCTTCGGGTAACCAATCCAAGGCTACCTCTGTCCGTGTGCCCTGTCCCACCAGAGATTCTACCACCAATGTCTGCATCTCTGCTTTCTTCATATGAGTTCGGACCTCCAAGTTAAAATGTTTGGCCAATCTCAAGAGTTCCGATCTTTTTAACGCAAGGAACTGTGCCTCATTAGGGGACGCCACAAACTTTCCTGCGTCAAACACCATGGTGACCATCAGTTAACACCTATTAATCTTCACACAAAAAAATTTTTAATTTTAATTTTTTTTTTGAAAAATTTGGGAATGTTAGAAAAAATTCCAAATTTGGGAATTTTGGGAATGTTAGGGAATTCTTTCCTGGACGAAATTTAGGGAATTTTATCCCAGACGATGACCTAATTTCGAGCCCCCGAGCCAATTGGACGAGCCCCCAATTTCTGTTATGTGCTCCTCCCCGACCCCCTGGGCACGGTGTACCTCCGAGCCCCGAGAGGAGCCACGGCAGAAAAATATGTTATTCTGTGTCAAAAACCAATAGGGAAACCACACCAATGGTTATCAACAAACAAATATTGTATTAAAAATCACAAAAGAATAACGATACAACAATAATAGCAATCAAAAGTACAATCAACACATCTTATGATGGTACCATCAGCTAGTATAGGATAACTCACTGTGCTCCAAGTGAGTGAAAAGAGAACATCCCCCAATGTCTCTATAGCTCAAAGTTGATCCCCTCCAGTGATCATGAGAGCGATGTCGAATCAAAACCCGAACCCCGTTCAGATGACGGGCCCGGTCACACAGCCAAAACAGCAGAAAGGCGTATGCGGCCGAAGCGTCGCAAAGAGTCACGTGGCCCAAAACTGCTAAAGCAAACTCAAGGCGAATGGGAAATCCAAAGGCGCCACTGCGTAAGGCAAACTCAAGGCAAATGGGAAATCCAAAGGCGCCCTCCAGGTCTGAACTTTCACGGCTCAGTCGGCGAACCGCAAATTAATCTTCCAAAAGCCACGGTGCACACGCACACAGCAGATACGTCTGAAAGCGGTGGAAATGGCTGACGAAGCAAATACCTTGCTGGACGCGTGAAGCGCACGAATCAAAATGGCTGACGGCTCGTTCTCGAGTCGTGACGACCCGGCGATGATTCTTCAGAATCCCAATGCCAAACCTGACACCCAGGTTGATCAGTCACAGCGATAACCCCTATCGCAGGAATTCCTATCCAGGAAATTCAAAGTTCACTCGTGACTCTTGCTCGACAACGTTTGATCCAGAACGCAAAGCAACCAGCTTCTTGTCCGACTTTTCGCTCCTTTTCTTTTCTCTCACCTCCTCTTCTTCTTCGTCTTCCGGATCGCGATCCGGTTTCCTGTTTCATTTAACATTAACCTTTTTACCTTTTGACAATAATAATGGCTATTTCCCTCAAACAACAAAAATAATAATACATAAGGGGCTGTCACACCTTGACGATTTAGCCAGCGTATGCCGACGTATCAAAATTTATCGAAAACGCTGGCACACGTCGAACTATCGATGTTTTTTTCAGTTTTGGGCGTATAATAGCGTATTCATAACGAGTTGGACGTATGCATAATGTATTAGTAATGTACACAGAACGTTTCGATAACTTATAGATAACTTATACCAACGAATGCTTAGCGTGTTGTCGGCGTTCACAACTTATGCCCAACGATAGTCTAACTTATGCATAGCGCACGGCAGCGTATCGCCGACGATCACGTGGCGTAGCCTATTAAAAGGCTGCCGCTCGACGATTCAAATCATAACCGCACTAGACATCGAAGTGTCAACATCACCGTCATGCCGAAGAAAACTTCGAATCTTCGAATTCGAATCACTGACTCCCTTTGGGTCCATATAAATATATATGTTTATTCATACACTTTGAAAAAGGTATAATAATATAATGTACAGTCAATACAAACGTATTACAAAGTAACAAGAACATTTTTTATTTGTTGAATTGTACATGTATATTGCAAAGTGCATAATTGAAAAAAAGCTTTTTATACGATGTTCATTTCAAGAGGAATCTTACTGTCTTTATTGCCTGAACAATGCAGTAATACACATATCGAAATCATCCTATCTTGCCACGGATCTGCGCCAGCTGGGGAGTTAACCCAGTGCTTGAGGAGATTCCTCTGTTTCTTTCCGTCCTTGGAGGCAGTGTTGGGGCCAGTAGCTGTCTGTGTATCCTCCAAGTGTTGTCCCTCTCGCCATGCTCCTGGAACAAGGTCGCGGTTCTCATTCTCTGCCCGGTCAAGCTGCTGGTTCTGTAGTCCTGGGTACCTGGAATTGGAATTTGATTTTATTTACTTATAAAGCGCACCTATAATAAAAACATATATTCTAATGCGCTGTAAAATAAAAAGTAATATAATGATACATATAACATTTAAGGTAAATCATATAATGTTTATAAGCATAGGCTAAAAGTTAAATTGCATTGTATACTGTATAATATATGCTATGTAAACATGAATTACCTGGTCCTCATGAGGTTGTGCAGGATCAAGCATGCTTTGACAATGAGCTTGACAGTGGAGGGGTGATGCTGCATGGCCTTGCCGGATCCTCCATCTCTCGGATGACATGGACATCTGCTCACCATGGAGTCTGGAACACTGACGGGTTCCTCCTGTGAACCCCATTTATACCAATTCCCCTAAACGCTGCCAATACGCCATTATACGGTAGCTGTAACGTTCAGTAAGTTCTGTGGTCGTCCGGAAGACGTCAAATACGTCTACATACGTCAATATGCGTTGGAGATAAGTTACACATAGGTTCAAAGCACGTTACTCATAGGTTAGAAATAAGTTTCGGGTACGCTAGACATTATCTCGACGTATTTCGACTTACAAGTAACGTGTGTCGACGTGTGTCAACGATCGCCTAACGTGCCTACAACTTATGGCCAGCGTATGCGGAACGTGTGAGTCATACGCTGGATACTTCGAGAAATTTTGTGCATGCACAAAATTTGTCGACGAGCTCGGCGTACTACGATGTATGCCAGCGTGCTTCAGCGTGCTCTTAACGTATAGGAAACTTACCCATAACGTATTCGACGTGTGCCAGCGTTTTAGATAAATTTTGATACGTCGGCATACGCTGGCTAAATCGTCAAGGTGTGACAGCCCCTATAGAACCAGAAATGTTTCAAGTGGATGAAAACCACAACACCGGAAGTGACTAATCCGTAACACGTGGTGGACCGGTTGGGTGTCTGATAACGACGATTCGATTCGATTTTGGTGAAGATCTGAATATAGATTCGGATATGAGAATTATTTAATTTTTTAACTTTAAGTTTTAAGGTTTCCTGGGAAAACCACATTTCAAATCTGACCTCCAAAGCCAGTCGCCGACTGGGCATCCTTCATCATGCGAAGTCCTTCCTTGGCACACCTGTGCTCCTCACCACATACAAGGTTTTCATCCGAAGCTCAATGGAATACTGTTCTCCCCTCTGGGCTGGTGCTCCTGCCTCACACCTAGCTCGTCTTCACGCTGTTGAAACCAAAGCGTTCAGAATAATTGGAATCTCCCGCGATGAAACTAACTCCGAGGGCCTTTCACTCACTCACCGCAGGCAGGTTGGTGGTCTTTCTGTCTTCTACCGACTCCTCTCCAGCCTTGCTCCCCCAGCTCTATCTGTGCTCTGTCCCCCAAATATTCCTACAGGTCGCACAAGATCTGCCAACAACCCTCTTATGGTTAAATTGTCAAAATCAAGACTCTCTGCTCACCTTCACTCCTTCATTCCCCTTTTCTCCCGCCTTTAGAACAAACTCCCTCAGTCTCTTCAATCCCATTCCTCCCTCCAGGTCTTTAAAACAGCTGTTTACCACCATCTCTTATCTTCCCCCATCCAAAACCTTGATCTTTTCTACCCCCGTTAATTCATCCCAGATCAATTTTTTTGAAATACCAACTTTTTTCCTGGAAGTCCTAGCAGTGTCCATGTGTTTTATACTTCTCCCACCCTCCCCCCCTTCCCATGCCCACCCCTTCCCCGATCCACCCCTCCCCCCTTCCCATGCCCACCCCTCCCCCCCCTTCCCATGCCCCCCATCCCCAAGCCCTCTCCCTCCCATAGATCTCCCGATGTCCCTGTTCTCTACTGTTGTGCTTGTGTGCTTCCCTCTCTCCCCATCTTGTCTCCCGCTCCCTTTATTATATGTTTTATGTGTCCGTTTATGTTTTTTGTCATTAATGTTAGCTCTTACACGAGCCTCGACCTTGTATACAAAAAATAAGTGATTCTTCAGCATTGGGAGATGGACACACCCAACCTCTCCACCAAGTTTCGTCCAAATGGACGGATTATGCCGAAACTTGGTGGACGAGTTGGTTCGGTGACAAGAACAAGCCGATTAGATTTTTGTTCAGGTCCAAATCCAGATCCGGCCTATCAGTGGGATACAAAAAATAAACTTTTCAGCCTGGTTTTAAATGTTTTATTACTTGTTTCTTTACTTTTTTTAGAAATATTTATAGACATGTTCTCTTACTGATTACCTTCCCCACCAAAGGTGGGCGGTGGTTATGTTTTCACCCCTGTCTAAGTCTGTTTATCTGTCTGTCTGTTTGTTTTGTGCACAGGATATCTCAAAAAGTTGTGGTCGGATTTGAACGAAACCTGTTGGAGAGGTTGGGTGTGTGATCAGGTGTTACCCTACTTTTGGTGGAATTCTGTCAAGTTCTGAAAAATGTTCAGCCTCTTTGGTTCAGAACAAATGGCCTTGTTCCTCCAAGATCCTCTCTAACGATGTTCTAATCATTTGCACCTGAGCTGGTGCACCTGATTCTAATTTTAGGTATTTGAAGTAGTGATAAATGTAGGGGTGTACTTACTTTTTCCACATGCGAAATTTGCATTTCTGTTTATTTAAATTATACAATGGACTACAAAATGTAAATGTTTCATGATATTTGTTACATTATATCACCTTTAGCTATCAATATTGTTCAAAATGAAGATCAAATAGCTGTATGTTGAAATATGTTGAAAAAGTCAAAACTTTACATGGGGTGTACTTACTTTTTCACATGACTGTACAAGTTTGTATACTGCATTTATTCCACCAGGTGAGTGCCCAAGGGTATTGTTCATATTTTTAGCTCACCTGGAATGTAGTTCCGGGGAGCTTATTGGATGGTGCGTCATCAGTGCAAAAGTCCGTAAACACTAACAACTTCTTCTCCGAAACTGCTGATGTGATTGTGACCAAACTTGGCGAAAAAGATATTTGGTGTGGTGGAACTCAAGCTTGTTCACCACATAAAAAAACAAAATCGTGGTCTAAGGGAGTCTACATAATAATTCGATCCCCCAAAATAGGTACGGTATTTGCTTTATTCTCTGAAACGACACACACAATTTCGAGGAAACTTGACCACAACCTTTGCCACCCGTGATGTGCCAACGTTTGTTCACGGCATTCAAAAATTGGGGTCTAAGGTGGTTTACGGAGGCGAGGGGGTGGGATTTGAGGCCCCCAAAGTAGGTATTTGCTCTCTTCTTGAAAACTACACACCCAATTTTGATGAAACTTGATCACAACCTTCATCACCCTTGATGTACCAATGATTATTCACGGCATTAAAAAGAACTAGGACGTGCCCGTACGTGGGTGCCCGTTCCTTGCCAAAAAAAAAAAAAAAAATGTCTTCGCCCATGCATGCATGGGCGTGCCCATGGGCCCATGGGCGTGCCCGTAAGTGCGTGATGTGACCGTACAATGAATGTATCGTCCCGACGCCGCAGCTCGGATGGCGCTGCAGTTAATCGGGCCTGTATCGGCAGAGTTATTATAAACGTGTACTACAATCGATCGTACCTTACAACAATCAACACAGATTGCAACGTCAAATAAATGAATACGCTCTCAAATGTGCCGTCCGAGGCAGCGTCTGCTCGCCACGTTCAGCATCAGTACGTCGTCACTATGACTATCCGTAAGTCCGGAAGTGACGTCCTCATTTGACTGTCCGGAAGGTCGCATATCGCAGTTACGATGAATCGCAAATTAGTTTTAATTAGTTTTAAAACATAGTTTAACGCCAACATAGCGCCAACATAGTTTGCCAACGTGAAATAAATGAATACGCTCTCAAATGTGCCGTCCGAGGCAGAGTCTGCACAAACGCGCAGGCACAAACGTGCACAAACGCGCAGGAAAGCGAAAGAATCGCAAATTAGTTTTAATTAGTTTTAAAACATAGTTTAACGCCAACATAGCGGCAACATAGTTTGCCAACGTGAAATAAATGAATACGCTCTCAAATGTGCCGTCCGAGGCAGAGTCTGTTCGGCACGTTCGGCACACGTGATAACTCGCTGCTCTCTGATTGGTTGAATCGTTTTTTGGACATAGCTCGGTAACTACTTGTCCGATTAATATGAAACCTTGAAAAGGCACATCCTCGGGTCCCCAGCAATATACCTGGCAAGTTTAAAGTATATCGGACCCGTGGTTGTCGAGAAACAGCGGTCACAGACAAACACACAGACACACAGACACACAGAGATTACTGGAATTATAGATAGATAAGAGCAATACACCTAGGCGCTCACCTGGTAGAATAAAGCAGTACACTACACTGACTGAAGGTATTTAAACAGTATCACGATATTTTAAACCAATTTCAATGGTTGTTAGCAGCATGTAGAATCATATACGAACGTAATCAGAAGACTTTAAATCAACAAACAAAAAATACCTACCTATTTTGGAGGGTCAAACCTGGACACACTTTGTCCCCCCCCCACACCTGGACCTCCCATACGCCCCCCTATACATCGATTTTCTTAGTGCCGTGAACAAGCTTTGGTACATCATGGGTGATGAAGGTTGTGGTCAAGTTTCATCGAAATAGTGTGTGTAGTTTAAGATTAAAAGCGAATTCCTATTTTGAAGGGTCAATCCTGGATCCACCTTGAACCCCTTCAGACCCCCTTAGACCCCGATTTTTTTTTGGTATACTGATAGGTACATGCAAGTTTGAATAGGTATGTATAGTTTATATACTGATAGGTACAGACAAGTTACTATAGGTATTTATAGTTTATACAAAAATATGATACTGATAGGTACATACATATAGGTACATAACTGATAGGTACACATACATATAGGTACATAACTGATACTGATAGGTACATAACTGATAGGTACATACAAGTTTGTATAGGTATTTATAGTTTATATACTGATAGGTACATACAAGTTTGTACAGGTATTTATAGTTTATATTGAAGGAGCTGTGCTCCAACTCGAATCGAAAGAATGGACGCGAAAAAAAGCTGGAATTCGTCCGCGTTTCTTTATTGCATCAAATCAACTCGAGTACTCTGAAAAGCCCGTTTATCGGGCAGCATTATATACAAGCACTCGAATCTCTCATGCCGGAGCGTTTGCCCTTAAAAGGCGTGACTGGGCGTGTCCGGGAGACCTGGGCGAGTCTGGACATGCCCGGGAACGGCGAGACTGGGTGTCGCCGGACGGGCCGGGCGTGCCTGGGAAAGGCGAGTCCGGGCATGCCCGGGAAAGGCGAGACTGAGCGTCTCCGGGCGGTCTGGGCGAGCCCGGCACAGCAATCGCTCCGTGGTTGCGTCCTCGGCAGGTGTAAGGCGATTGTGTATGTTCAGCGGCAACCGCTACACACGCCTCCCCAGAATCGACTTGCACCGGCAGGGTCAATTTAACGGGGGTCCTGATGACCCGGCCGAAGCGACCCCTGGAGGGTCGTGGGGGGGGGGGGGTCCGGTGTGGGGGTGGGTGGTCGAGCGGGAGGCACCGTGGACGGGGGGCGGCCTCGCCGCGGAGGAAGGGCCAATCGAGGTGGTTGGTCGATGTCCACGTGCGCCAGCTTGAGGCGGTCCACCGAAATCCGGTCTGACCTGCCGCCGACGTCGATGACGAAGGACTTGTCGTCCCGTCGCAGGACCCGGAAAGGTCCGTCGTACGGCAGGCTGAGTGGCCCCCGGTGTGCGTCATGACGCACGAAAACGTACTCCGCTGTGCAAAGCGCTGGGGGGACGTAGGCCTGGGGGTCACCGTGGTAGGACGTTGGCACGGGTGCAAACCGTCGGGCGGTCTCCTGGAGGTCCGAGAGCTGGCGAGCTGCGGACCAGGGACTGGTGGCGTCGGGCACGAATTCGCCCGGGACGCGTAGCGGCTGGCCGTAGACCAGCTCGGCGGTGGACGCCCGGAGGTCCTCCTTGAGGGCCGTGCGGAGGCCCAAAAGGACCCACGGTAGCCGGTCGGTCCAGCTGCCGTCCTGAAGGCCGGCCATGAGCGCGGCCTTCATGGAACGGTGGAACCGCTCGCACAACCCGTTGGCTTGGGGGTGGTAGGCCGTGGCACGGTGGAGCCTGACCCCCAGGTTGCGGGCGACCGCGCCCCACAGCTCGGAGGTGAACTGCGGCCCGCGGTCCAAAGAGATGTCCGCCGGTGCGCCAAAACGGGCGACCCAGGTGGCGATGAAAGCCTGCGCCACGTCGGCGGTGATGGTGGAGACGAGGGGAACGGCCTCCGGCCACCTGGTGGTCCTGTCCACCATGGTGAGCAGGTGTGTGAAACCCCGTGATGGGGGGAGGGGGGCCACCAGGTCCACGTTGACGTGGTCGAAACGCCGTTCGGGCATGGTGAAAGGTGCCAGCGGGGCCTGGGTGTGTCGGTGGACCTTGGCCTGTTAGCAGGCCGTGTAGGTGCTGGTCCAATCGCGGACATCCCGTCGAAGGCCGTGCCAGACGAATCGCGCCGACACCAGCTTCTGGGAAGCTTTCCGGCCCGGGTGGGAAAGGCCGTGGAGGGAGGCGAAGATGCGGCGTTGCCAGGTAACGGGCACGATGGGGCGAGGCTGGCCTTGGGAGACGTCGCAGAGCAGCACAGTGTCCGCGAAGGGGACGTCGGCCAGGCGGAGGCCCGTGTCCGCCGCCCGGAGGGCTTGCACCGTGGTGTCGGTGGTCTGGTCAGCCGCCATAAGCGCGAAGTCCACGCCGAGGTGGACCGCGTTCGCGTTGGCCTGAGAAAGACAGTCGGCCATGGCGTTGTCTTTGCCGGCGACGTGCCGGATGTCCGTGGTAAACTCCGACACGGCGGAGAGGTGGCGCTGCTGGCGGGCCGACCACGGCTCCGTGACTTTGGCCAATGCGTAGACCAACAGCTTGTGGTCGACGAAAGCCGTGGAGGGTCGGCCCTCCAGGAGGTGGCGGAAATGGCGAATGGCCAGGTGTAGACCGAGGAGCTCGCGGTCAAACGTGCTATATTTGAGCTCGTTCGGCCGGAGTTGCCGGCTGAAAAAAGCGAGTGGCTGCCAAACCCCGTTCACCCATTGCTCATGTATGGCACCCACCGCGTAGTCGGAGGCATCCGTGGTGAGGGCGATTGGAGCGTTGAGCACCGGGAGAGCGAGCAGTGTTGCGTCGGCGAGGGCCCGCTTTGAGCTTGTAAATGCCGCGTCCATGGCTGCGGACCAGACGACGTCGTGTTTGGCCGGCTTGCCCCGGAGGGCTTCGTAGAGGGGCCGCATGAGCTGAGCAGCGCGGGGCACGAAGCGGTGATAGAAATTCACCATTCCGAGGAACTCCTGCAGGGCCTTGATGGAGCGGGGACGCGGAAACGCGGTGATGGCCTCGACCTTGGTAGGCAGCGGCACGGCCCCGTTCTTGGTGATGTGGTGGCCCAAAAAATCAACGGCCGTCGTGCCAAAGTGGCATTTCGCCGGGTTGACGATTAGGCCATGCTCGCTGAGGCGTCCGAACAGTGTTCGGAGGTGGAGGAGGTGCTCGGCCCGGGACGCACTGGCGACGAGGATGTCGTCCAGGTAGACGAAGAGGAACAGCAGGTCGCGCAGCACGCCATCCATCAAGCGCTGGAACGCCTGAGCCGCGTTCTTGAGGCCAAATGGCATTCGAAGGAATTAGAATAAGCCGAACGGCGTGATGACGGCCGTTTTTGGGACGTCGGCCGGCCTGACAGGTACCTGGTGGTATCCCCGTATCAAATCGATCTTCGAAAAAATGACCCGTCCTCCCAGACGGGCGGAGAAGTCTTGAATGTGCGGGATCGGATACCTGTCGGGGGTGGTAACATCGTTAAGGCGGCGGTAGTCGCCACATGGGCGCCAGCCGCCCCCGGCTTCGGTACGATGTGTAGTGGCGAAGCCCACGCGCTATCGGAGCGCTGCACGATGCCGAGGTGTTCCAAAGCGTCGAACTCGGCTTTGGCCATGGCGAGCTTGGCTGGGTCGAGGCGGCGGGCTCTGGCGTAGACCGGCGGGCCCGTAGTTTGTATGTGGTGCTCGATACCATGTCGTACCGCGACGGCCGAAAACGTCGGCCGCGTGAGGGCCGGGAACTCCGCGAGCAGGCGAGCAAACTCGTTCGCCACCGGGACGGCGCATGCTAGCTCGGTCGGCGCGGAGCTGCTCAACATGCATGCCAGGGAGCTGAAGGTCTCGGCGTTGACGAGGCGACGCCTTTTCACGTCAACCAGCAGCCCGTGTGCGCAGAGTAAGTCGGCGCCCAGCAGAGCCATGGGCACGCTTGCGGTCACAAAAGTCCAATGAAAGCGCTGGCTGCCGAAGCAGAGGGTGACGTTGCGCGGGCCGAAGGTGCGGATGGCCGATCCGTTGGCCGCCACCAAGGAGGGGCCGCAAACTGCGGACTGCCTGTCCTGATCGGAGGCGGGTATGACGCTCAGTTGGGCGCCGTTGTCACACAGGAAGCGCCGTCCGGATGCTTTGTCCCTGATAAAAAGTAAGTTGCCCGTGTGGCCGGCGCTCATGGCTGGTAATGAACGCCGGCCCGGCCTTTCCCGACTTGCCGAAAGTGCACGGGGGTCGGCATGTCCGGGCCTTTTGTCCAAACCTGGCATGGTAGTAACACCACGCCTGGTCAGGTGTAGGCCCCAATCGTCGTGTTGGAGGCGGTCGGCGTGGCGTAGCGGCCGCCAATTGCGCCGGCAGTTCGGCCGCTGACCGTGCTGGGTGCTCAGGCGCCATGGGCATTGCTTCGGACGGCGGCGGGCTCCAGGTCGCTGCCCCGGTGCGTTGGCCTGCCGAGGAGATCTTGTCGGCTTCCCTGGCGAGGGCGCGGGGATCCGTGATCTGCGTGCTTGCCAGGGCAAGGCATACCTGGCTAGGCAGCTGACGGAGGAACAGCTCTTGAAAAAGAAAATCCGGGGCGTGCTCCCTGAGCAACGAGAGCATGTAATCCATTCGCTCGGATGGGCGCGTGTCGCCGAGCTCGGGCAGGTCGAGCAGGCACCGTGCGCGTTCCGCCGATGAGAGGGCGAAAGCGTAGAGGAGGAGCTTCTTGATCGCGCCGTACTTGTCAGCGGCTGGCGGGTGCTGGAGGAGGCTGAGGGCGCGGGCCGCGGTGGCTGAGCCGAGTGCTGCTACCACATGATGGAAGCGGGTGTCGTCGGCGGTGATGCCTCGCAGGGCGAACTGGGAGTCCGCCTGGGCGAACCAAACTGCTGCGTGAGCCTCCCAGAAGGTAGGCAGTTTGAGGGCAACTGCCGTGTCCATGTCGGTAGGTCACCAATGAAGGAGCTGTGCTCCAACTCGAATCGAAAGAATGGACGCGACAAAAAGCTGGAATTCGTCCGAGTTTCTTTGTTGCATCAAGTAAACTCGGGTACTCTGAAAAGCCCGTTTATCGGGCAGCATTATATACAAGCACTCGAATATCTCATGCCGGAGCGTTTGCCCTTAAAAGGCGCGACTGGGCGTGTCCAGGAGACCTGGGCGAGTCTGGACATGCCTGGGAACGGCGAGACTGGGTGTCGCCAGACGGGCCGGGCGTGCCTGGACATGCCCGGGAATGGCGAGACTGGGTGTCGCCGAACGGGCCGGGCGAGCCCGTGAAAGGCGAGTCCGGGCATGCCCGGGAAAGGCGAGACTGAGCGTCTCCGGGCGGTCTGGGTGAGCCCGGCACAGCAATCGCTCCGTGGTTGCGTCCTCGGCAGGTGTAAGGCGATTGTGTATGTTCAGCGGCAACCGCTACAATATACTGATAGGTACATACAAGTTTGTATTGGTATTGTTATGTCTGGGGGTAGAGCAAAATGTAGAGCAGAGTAGATCTGAGTAGGTAACATGCTTCGAGATGTCGCGATGAGGAACACTTCCTGTAATAAGTCCGTGTTTAGGCGTTTTGTCGGTTAAGGTGTATAATTGTGAATCTACCAGGAGATTCGGGTGATAGTTAGTGTAGGGGTTAATCATTAGAGCCCTTGTATGTCTCACCTAGTAGTCAAACCTTTGTCCATTATGGCACTGCAGACCACATAAACATTAGTTAGGACCTTTAGTACAACACTAAATAACGCCCTTCTCCCCTGACATGATATTGTGAGAAAGACATGTAGATAATAAGCTTGACATGAGAAAGAGGATAATAAGCTTGTTACATACACGTCAGGTGGGTCGACGACAACCGTTGACTACCTGATGGTGCGTAGGCGAGATAGGGGGCACCTCCGAGACACAAAGGTGATCCCGGGGGACGAGGCTGTTTCACAGCACCACTTGGTTGTCTGCGACGTAAGGGTGAAAGGTGCGAGGAGAGCTCGGCGGGTGAAGTACCAACCGAGAATGAAGGTGTGGAGGTTGAAAGAGGTGACAGTAAGGGAGGCATTAAAAGAGAGGCTGAGTAGGGTCGAGGATGATGTGGTTGAGCTTGAAAGTGGTTGGATGTCAATGAAAGCTAGTCTGTTGGGAGCCGTTGGTGAGGTATGTGGATGGACAAAAGGACCACCAAGGCACTCGGAAACATGGTGGTGGGATGATGAAGTTGGAAAGACGATTGACGAGAAGAGGAAGAAGTTCAAGGAGTGGCAGAAGGCGAAGGGTACGGGAGCAGAAACAGCAGAGCATGAAAGTTATAAGGCAGCCAGGAAGGCTGCAAAGAAAGAGGTAGCAAAGGCGCAGGAGGCATGTAGGAAAATGTTCGGAGAACGCTTGGATTCGGAAGTGGGTCAGAGAGCGGTATTCAGGATTGCAAAGCAGATAGCGAAAGAGAGGTGTGATGTGATGGGGGTGAGCTGCTTGAAGGATGAAGTGGGACAAATCGTTGTCGACCCAGATGGAATTAAAGGAAGATGGAAAGGATATATGGAAATGCTGTTGAATACAGAGAATGAATGGGATGGCAACATAGAGAGTAACCCAGTTTTAGGACCGGCAGAGAAGATAACTGAGAAGGAAGTTGAGGAAGCGATAAAAGCAATGAAGGGTAGAAAAGCGGGAGGGCCGACGGGAGTTGTGGGAGATATGTTGAAGGCAGCAGGAAGTTGGGGTGTGAAGAGAATGAGAGAGATCTGTAATCTGGTGGTGAAAGAAGGCCGCATTCCAGTGGTTTGGGAACTGAGTACCCTCGTCCCTCTATACAAGGGGAAAGGTGACCCTCTGGAGTGTGGCTCGTACCGAGCGATAAAGTTATTGGAGCATGGAATGAAGGTATTGGAAAGGGTGTTGGAGAGGAGGATAAGGAAGAAAGTGAAGATCGACGAAATGCAGTTTGGATTTATGCCAGGAAGAGGAATGACAGACGCGCTTTTCATTGTGAGGCAGTTGCAGGAGAAGTACATGGAGAAGAGGAAGAAGTTGTTTCTTGGGTTTGTTGATCTGGAGAAAGCATTCGATCGGTTCCACGCAAAGTATTGACATGGGCATTGAGGAAGTTAGGAGTGGAGGAATGGTTGATCAGAGTAGTGATGGCAATGTACAAAAGAGCACGCACAGCTGTAAGGACGAAGGACGGGAACAGTGGTGAGTTTGAGGTGAAGGTGGGAGTGCATCAGGGGTCGGTACTAAGTCCACTACTATTTGTAGCTGTGATGGAGGTGCTGGCTCAGAACGTAAAGGAGGGTTTACCGTGGGAGTTGTTGTATGCAGATGATCTGGTGTTGATTGCGGAAAGTATGGATGGACTGAAGGAAAAGATGAACACATGGAAGGAATGTATGGAGACAAAAGGTCTGAAGGTGAATATCGGAAAGACGAAGGTGATGGCAAGTGGTAAAGCATGTGGTGAGGTGGAAAGAACTGGGAAGTGGCCCTGTGCTGTGTGTAGGAAGGGTGTCGGAGTGAACTCCATTCAGTGTACAATGTGCGCTGAGTGGGTTCATCAAAAATGTAGTGGTCTGAGAGGGTCATTAACCAGTGTGGCAGCTACATTCAAATGTAAGGTGTGCACAGAGGGAGCTGCAGATGGAGGAAATGTTGAGTTGGATCTGGGAGATGGCGTGAAGCTGGAAGGTGTGAAAACATTTTGCTACCTCGGAGACATGCTGAATGGAGAAGGTGGATCAGACTCGGCAACGGTTGCTCGAGTGAGATGTGCATGGAAGAAGTTTCGGGAATTGAGTGGCGTGCTGATGATGAGGGGAGTGTCGTTGAAGCTGAAGGGAAAGGTGTATGCTGCATGTGTGAGAAGTGTTATGATTTATGGGAGCGAGACATGGGTAATGAACGTAGAGCAGCAACGAAGGTTGGAAAGGGTGGAAATGCGAATGGTTCGACGGATGTGCGGAGTATCGTTGAGAGAGAGGAAGACAAATGATAAATTGCGAAAGATGATGGGAATAGAGCCTGTGATTGATGCTGTGAAGAGGAACAGGTTGAGATGGTTTGGTCATGTGTTGAGGAAGGATGAAAGTGACTGGTTGAGAAGAGTGATGGAAATGAATGTAGAAGGAAGTAGAAGACGGGGAAGACCGAGAAAGACTTGGCTAAAGATGGTGGAAGAAGAAATGCGGGCAAGGGGGTTAACAAGGAGAGATGCAGAAAATAGGGCAAAATGGAGAAGATTGTCATGGGGACCGCAAGGCTAACCCCCGCTCTAGCAGGGAAAATGGCCTTTAAAATGCATGTTGTTGTTGTTGTCCCCTGACATGACTTAGGAAGAAATCAGGCTGGAACACCGCCACAATTGGCCGCCACCATTTACACCTCCGAGAGGCCTATCCACCTCGCATAGCACATGCTATGACCGAGGCGCAGGACTGGGGAGAGTTGGAGTGACGCAGAGGGCGTGACCTGGATGAGCCGGCGAGTCGTGGGAGGCTCTGATTGGCAGAGCAGTGCGCCAATGTGACGTCATCGGCCGGAGATATTAGCGAGGGTCGGACGCCATTTTCCGCAGTTCAGATGAGATCAGAGACCCCGACCCGAGTTGGGCTGAGGTGCAGCCTGGGTGGAGCTCGCTGTCCTGCTGTGGGACCTCATGGTACTTCGAAGCTTGGAGCGGGACCTCGGGTGCGGCGGCGAGGGCGTTGGCTCGGGCCTAGCGGGTCATGCGAGGCGGACGGAGGATTCGTCCAGGCCGGGAAGAAGACGACGAGACAGATAAGCCCGAGCTCCGCGTACATTGTGAACAAAAGACGTGTTTATTTTCGTATTCATATTCCCCCGTTTTGTATTTGAGGGCTGGTGTGCGGGATCCCGATTAGGATATTTATTACCGGCGCGTGCTTTTCCTGTCTTGTTCTTCCCAAGAAACCCTTATATTATTTTTCTTGTACATAATACCTGAACGCAGTTTCCTGTTTGGTTTTAATAGATAAGGCTGCGGGGCTCTTGCCGTTTCCCTCCATTCCATGCGCTTAGATTTTGGAATCTGCTATTGAACTTCCACCTCGGGAGTTAAAGCCTCGTAATCGGCCTCCGCAACTCTGGTGTTAATCGGAGTTGCGTGATAGTATTTATAGTGCATATACTGATAGGTACATACAAGTTTGTATAGGTATTTATAGTTTATATACTGATAGGTACATACAAGTTTGTATAGGTATTTATAGAGAGCTTCGTAAGCGAACCTAAATGGCAATTGCATGTTTATGTAAATCCATTCAAAATTTCACTGTCATTCCCCATTTCCTTGGGAACAAAATTTCATGTTGTCATTTCAAATGTCCCTTCCATGATCCGCCATCTTGTCCCTTCCATGATCCGCCATTTTGTCCCTTCCATGATCCGCCATCTTGCTCACGTGATCTTGCTTTGGTCTGGTGCGACCGATAAATTATTTTCACCTGGTGATTAAAATCAATAAATTACAATACAGTACTGCACAGAATGGATTTTGAATTCGAAACCGCTCATCATTTACGCCAGCTACACCAACTTCCTTTTTCCACCAGCTACACCGGCTTCAGTTTTCCGCCAGCTACACCGACTTCAGTTTTCCGGCAGCTACACCGACTTCATTTAAGCCAGGTACACCGATTTCAGTTTTCCGCCATATACACCGACTTTATAGAGAGCTTCGTAAGCGAACCTAAATGGCAATTGCATGTATATGTAAATCCATTCAAAATTTCACTGTCATTCCCCATTCCCTTGGGAAAAAAAAATTTCATGTTGTCATTTCAAATGTCCCTTCCATGATCCGCCATCTTGCTCACATGATCTTGCTTTGGTCTGGCGCGACCGATAAAGCACGTACCTGCCAGTCGGACCTACATACCTGGTCCAGTCGACTAGAAGTCTCGACTATACAGTGCGTATCAAAAAAAAGGTAATCCGAATTCAAGGCGTTAATATGCAAAGGTTATTTAGTTTGACAATTTACATGTGGTTTACCAATTATGAGGAGATCCTCACCTTTCCATTGATGCCTTTCATGCATCATTGGTGTCACACATGACCGAGTACATGTTCATTGAAAATGAAAAGTTCAAATCGCATTTTTACAGGTTTGGCTAATCGGTGCAAGACAGTTTTAAATGGACGCATTACTTGTCGACTGCCAAGTTGATTATGTAAAATTGTTAAGTTGGTCTGGTAATCGTCGGTTGCATCATCCTTTGTTTAAGATGGGTATTTAAGATGGGCCTACAGTGTATGGATTTAGAGACAGTCTGAGTCATTGAAAAGATGGTTCAACTTACGACTGAACAGCGGACCTTCGTGGTTACAACCTTTCACCAAACTGGAAGTTTTCAGCAAACTCGTGATGCGTCCAGGGAACGTTTCCCAGAACGGGAGCCTCCAGCAGCCAAAACCATCTGGGCGAATGTTAGAAAATACCAAGAGCATGGCACTAGCCTCAACCGCAACAAGGAGAATTCTGGTAGGAGGCGCACTGGGTGATCGGAAATGAACATTGCAGCAGTAAGGCAGCAAGTTTTGGAGCATCCTAGGGATACCAGCACAATACGAAATGGGACGGGATTTCCTTCGGCAACATTCAACCGAATCACAAGACTGGACCTCCACCAACATCCATATCGGATTCACATCCGGCATCAACTTACGCCAGGGGAATTTGCCAGGAGACTGGTGCTTGCCAGATGGTAGATAGCACGTTGCGAAGCAGATGTCAATTTCCTGCGGTATCTCGTTATCGGCGACGAAGCTGCTTTCGCCATGGACGGCAAGGTCAATACCCATAATGTTCTTGAATATGCACCGACAGGACAACCCCCGGAATTTAATTTTGACACCAACATGAATCGACAAAAGTGGTCTGTTCAGTTGGGACTTTGTGGAAGTGGTCAGGTGATTGGGCCATTTTTCTTTCAAAGGAATGTCAATGGTAACAGGTATCTGCAGATGATCAATGATGAAGTTTTACCGCAGCTGGAGGAGAACTTTGAGCGACAAGTTCGTGGTGTCTTCAGATATCTCTGGTGGGCCAAAGACAGGGCCCCAGCACATCGTCTTATCGCTGTCCGAGATCGACTGAGGGAACTCTTTGGAGACCGAGTCATCTCCCTCAACCATGCAGTGGAATGGCCGCCAAGATCAACTGACCTCACACCATGTGATTATTTCCTTTGGGGACATTTAAAGAACAAGGTGTTCTTAACTCCTCCCTGTGATCTTGACGAATTGCAGAGCCGTATTCGACATGGTGGATGCTTTGCGCAATGACCCGGCTATGGTGAGACGAGCAGTTCAGGGCATGCTCTGCCGCTGTGAGCTTTGTGTTGAAAGGGGAGGTGGACATGTTGAAGGTGTGGGTGCATAAAGGCCAATCATTCCTGAGAAAAGTTCACATCTGACGTTAATTTTGCACCAATTATCCTGACTTGCATCGATTAGCCAAATTTGTAAAAATGCGATTTGAACTTGTCATTTTCAATCAACATGTACTCGGTCATGTGTGACAGCAATGATGCATGGAAGGTATCAATGGAAAGCTGAGGATCTCCTCTTAATTAGTAAACCACATGTAAATTGTCAAAATTAATAATCTTTGCATATTAACCCCTTGAATTCGGATTACCTTTTTTTTGATACGCAGTTTATATATAGCCTGCAGGAGGTAAGTCCTGCATTCTATCCCAATCTATCCATTCAATAAAATTAATTTGAATTTGAATTCTAAGCCCAAGATCAAACAACCTAGCCAAGCTAAGCCAAGGCCCACAGATGTTTGCGAGGGCTGCATACTCGTTCGACTGACCACGAAGCTCTCACTCTACGTAATGCGTATTTTCATATTAGTTTATATACTGAAAGGTACATACAAGTTTGTAGAGGTATTTATAGTTTGTATACTGATAGGTACATACAAGTTTGTATAGGTATTTATAGTTTGTATACTAATAGGTACATACATGTTTGTATAGGTATTTATAGTTTATATACTGAAAGGTACATACATGTTTGTATAGGTATTTATAGTTTATATACTGATAGGTACATACAAGTTTGTATAGGTATTTATAGTTTGTATACTGATAGGTACATGCAAGTTTGTATAGGTATTTATAGTTTGTATACGGATAGGTACAAACAAGTTTGTACAGGTATTTATAGTTTGTATACTGATAGGTACATACAAGTTTGTATAGGTATTTATAGTTTATATACTGAAAGGTACATCCATGTTTGTATAGGTATTTATAGTTTATATACTGATAGGTACATACAAGTTTGTATAGGTATTTATAGTTTGTATACTGATAGGTACAATCACTTCTTTTTTTTCTTTTTTTTTATACTGATAGGTACAATGACAGGGGACAATCACAGGGAGATCAGGAGAAGTGGTGTAAGTATTGGTCAGAAGAAAAGTGGACATATGTTGTGTGCAGGAGACGAGATGGAAGGGAAGTGGTGTGAGTATGGTGAAGGGTAGGCATGGACAGAAATACAAGTTTGTGTGGCAAGGGTGTCCAGAAGGCGTGAATGGTGTTGGTGTCCTGTTTTCTGAGGAGTTTGTAGACAGTGTGGTGAGTGTGACGAGAGTGAGTGATAGGTTGATGATGATGAAAATGATGATTGGAAAGCTCTTGGTGAACGTCATCTCGGGATATGCTCCGCAGGTTGGTCGGAGCGATGAAGAGAAGGACAAGTTCTGGTGTGCGATAGAGAAGCTGATGGACAACGTGAAAGATGAGGAAGTTGTTGTGGTAGGAGGAGACCTAAATGGACATGTGGGAAGGAGTATGGACCGTTTTGAGGGAGGTCATGGGGGTTACGGATATGGTGTGAGAAATGGAGAAGGTGAAAGGATTTTGGAGTTTGCTGATGGAGCTGATTTGTTGATTTGTAATACTCAGTTCCAGAAAGAGGATAATAAGCTTGTTACATACACGTCAGGTGGGTCGACGACAACCGTTGACAACCTGCTGGTGCATAGGCGAGATAGGGGGCACCTCAGGGACACAAAGGTGATCTCGGGGTAGGGGGCTGTTTCACAGCACCACTTGGTTGTCTGCCATATAAGGGTGAAAGGTGCGAGGAGAGCTCGGCGGGTGAAGTACCAACCGAGAATGAAGGTGTGGTGGATGAAAGAGGTGACAGTGAGGGAGGCATTAAAAGAGAGTCTGAGTATGGTAGAGGATGATGTGGTTGAGCTTGAAAGTGGTTGGATGTCAATGAAAGAAAGATAGTCTGTTGGGAGCCGTTGGTGAGGTATGTGGATGGACAAAAGGACCACCGAGGCACTGGGAAACATGGTGGTGGGATGATGAAGTTGGAAAGAAGAATGACGAGAAGAGGAAGAAGTTCAAGGAGTGGCAGAAGGCGAAGGGTATGGGGGCAGAAAAGGCAGAGCAAGAAAGTTATAAGGCAGCCAAGAAGGCTGCAAAGAAAGAGGTAGCAAAGGCGCAGGAGGCTTGTAGGAAAATGTTCGGAGAACGCTTGGATTTGGAAGAGGGTCAGAGAGCGGTATTCAGGATTGCAAAGCAGATAGCGAAAGAGAGGTGTGATGTGATGGGGGTGAGTTGCTTGAAGGATGAAGTGGGACAAATCGTTGTGGACCCAGATGGAATTAAAGGAAGATGGAAGAGATATATGGAAATACTGTTGAATGCAGAGAATGAATGGGATGGCAACATAGAGAGCAACCCAGTTTTAGGACCGGCAGAGAAGATAACCGAGAAGGAAGCTGAGGAAGCGATAAAAGCAATGAAGAGTAGAAAAGCGGGAGGGCCGACTGGAGTTGTGGGAGATACGTTGAAGGCAGCGGGAAATTGGGGTGTGAAGAGAATGACAGAGATCTGCAATCTGGTGGTGAAAGAAGGCCGCATTCCAATGGATTGGGAACTGAGTACCCTCGTCCCTCGATACAAGTGGAAAGGTGACCCTCTGGAGTGTGGCTCATATAGAGCGATAAAGTTATTGGAGCATGAAATGAAGGTATTGGAAAGGGTGTTGGAGAGGAGGATAAGGAAGAAAGTGAAGATCGACGAAATGCAGTTTGGATTTATGCCAGGAAGAGGAACGACAGACGCGCTTTTTATTGTGAGACAGTTGCAGGAGAAGCACATGGAGAAGAGGAAGAAGTGATTTATTGGGTTTGTTTATCTGGAGAAAGCATTCGATAGAGTTCCACGTGAAGTAGTGACATGGGCATTGAGGAAGTTAGGAGTGGAGGAATGGTTGATCAGAGTAGTGATGGTAATGTACAAAAGAGCGCGTTCAGCTGTAAGGACGAAGGACGGGAACAGTGGTGAGTTTGAGGTGAAGGTGGGAGTGCATCAGGGGTCGGTACTAAGTCCACTACTATTTGTAGCTGTGATGGAGGTGCTAGCTCGGAACGTAAAGCACTGTTTACCGTGGGAGTTGTTGTATGCAGATGATCTGGTGTTGATTGCAGAAAGTATGGATGGACTGATGGAGAAGATGAACAAGTGGAAGGAATGTATTCACCACAAAAGGTCTGAAGGTGAATATCGGAAAAACGAAGGTGATGGCAAGTGGTAAAGCATGTGCTGAGGTGGAAAGAACTGGGAAGTGGCCGTGTGCTGTGTGCAGGAAGTGTGTCGGAATGAATTCCATTCAATGTACAATGTGCGCTGAGTGGGTTCATCAAAAATGTAGTGGTTTGAGAGGGTTATTAACCAGTGTGGCAGCTACATTCAAATGTAAGGTGTGCACAGAGGGAGCTGCAGATGGAGGAAATGTTGAGTTGGATCTTGGAGATGGCGTGAAGCTGGAAGGTGTGAAAACATTTTGTTAGACCCCCTTTACACAGGGCTGCGACCTTTGTGCCACCATTGAACGACCAAAAAATGGCCAGGACGCTCAATGGTCGCCTAAACCCAGAAAACCCTCTTTCTATGTAACTGCTCCAGCGATCCTTGTGCCTCCCTTGAACCACCAAAAATGCAATTTTCGGGCATTTTCATGGCGATCTACGAGCGACCTGTGCGTCCACTGCGCCACCTCCCTGCTTCCCCTGTGCAACCTACGGCAACCAACGCGATTAGAAGCTACATAGGCGACCCCCGAGCAATGTTTGGGCAACCATTGAGCCTCCTCTGTGCCTCCTCTGTGCCATCATCGGCGACCAACGGCAACTAACGGCGACCACTGGGTGACCATTCAGCCATGCTTCTGCCTCCTAGGCGACCCTTGAGCATTGTTTGGGCGGCCCCTGGCGACTGCTGGGCAACCTGGAGTGCCTGGGTATATATATGCCCTGATTCTGGCGCTTTTCCATCAGTTTCATCCGAGCTGCCAAAGCAACCTTTTCCTTTCTTTTCCTCTTCTTACAGGAGGGTTGTAGGGCACTTGTGGCCTGTTGATCACCATCACCTTGGCCATCAACATGGGTATCTTCATCCCCTTCACCTTGGTCTTGAGGACCTTTATTCTCTTGACTTTGGGCAGCATGCGCTGCACCATCAGGTCCACTACCTTGGCCAGCAGGGACTTCTTCTTGGCGATCACCATGGCCTGCAGGACCTTCTTCTTCAGTAGTCCTGGCACCTTTTTTTTTTCTTTTCTTTTTTTTTGTATACAAGATCGAGGCTCGTGAAAGAGCTAAAAGGACTGTTTACTAAAAGGACTTCGTCCTTACAGCTGAACTGTAACATTTCCTCCATCTGCAGCTCTGTGGTTCTTTGCCCTTGGTCTTGTGCACTTCTTGGGAGGCATGATGTCTTGTGCCTGTTGAGTCTGGAGACTTTCTTGAGTCGAGTTGTTCACCATTCACTGCAAACACAATGAACCACTGCAGGTACCAGCCCTCTATTTATAGGCAGGCTGAGGAGGCACTACAGGTGGCTCAAAGGAGGCAGAAGGGAGGCAAAAGCTTTGCCATGGTGGCTCAAGGGTTGCCGTGGTCGCCGAATTGAGGCACAGCGGTCGCCACAGTCATCGTTCAATGCACGCTATTGGTCGCCCAAAGGAGGCACAAGTGAGGCACAAGGGAGGCAGAAGCATCGCCCAGATTGACAGGAAAATTTGCAGCAGAACGCATCTATTACCTGGTGACCATTGGGCGACCACTGTGCCTCCATTCTGCAACCACGGCAATGCTTGTGCCTCCATTCTGCCTCCTTTGAGCCACCTTTGAGCAACCAACCTCCTCGGCGACCTTTGTGCGACTGTTTTGAACATGTTCAAAAATTTACGGCGACCATGGCGTCCATGGCGATGTCTGACCCTCCTGTGTACCACCTTTGAACGTCCTAGGCAACCATTCTGCCTCCTTTGAGCCTCCAACGGCGACCTGGCAAATTTTATGGTCGCACAAGGGAGGCACAAAGGTCGCCATTCTGTGTAAAGGCCCCCTTACCTAGGAGACATGCTGAATGGAGAAGGTGGATCAGACTCGGCAATGGTTGCTCGAGTGAGATGTGCATGGAAGAAGTTTCGGGAAGTGAGTGGTGTGCTGATGAGGAGGGGAGTGTCGTTGAAGCTGAAGGGAAAAGTGTGTACTGCATGTGTGAGAAGTGTTATGATTTATGGGAGCGAGACATGGGTAATGAACGTAGAGCAGCGACGAAGGCTGGAAAGGGTGGAAATGCGAATGGTTCGGTGGATGTGTGGAGTATCGTTGAGAGAGACGAAGACAAATGATGAATTGCGAAAGATGATGGGAATAGAGCCTGTGATGGATGCTGTGAAGAGGAACAGGTTGAGATGGTTTGGTCATGTGTTGAGGAGGGATGGAAGTGACTGGTTGAGAAGAGTGATGGAAATGAATGTAGAAGGAAGTAGAGGACGGGGAAGACCAAGAAAGACTTGACTAAAGATGGTCGAAGAAGAAATGCGGGCAAGGGGGTTAACAAGGGGAGATGCAGAAAAAGGGCAAAATGGAGAAGATTGTCATGGGGACAGCAAGGCTAACCCCCGCTCTTGCAGGGAAAATGGCCTTAAAATGCCTGTCGTTGTTTGTTGTATACTGATAGGTACAGTCACGTGAAAAAGTAAGTGCACCCCATGTAAAGTTTTGACTTTTTCAACATATTTCAACAGACAGCTATTTGATCTTCATTTCAACAATACTGACAGATAAAGGTGATATAATATAACAAATATCATGAAACATTTACATTTTGTAGTCCATTGTATAATTTAAATAAACATAAATGCAAATTTCGCATGTGGAAAAAGTAAGTACACCCCTACATTTATCACTACTTCAAATACCTAAAATTAGAATCAGGTGCACCAGCTCAGGTGCAAATGATTAGAACATCGTTAGAGAGGAACTTGGAGGAACCTGTCTTATTTAAACCTCAGACATTTAGTTTGGTTTGCTCTTTGTTGTTGAAGTGTGCGGCGTCACCATGCCTAGATCAAAAGAGCTCTCTGAGGCCTTCAGAAAGAAGGTTATAGATGCCTACGAGTCTGGGAAGGGATTTTAAAAGATCTCCAAACAATGTGAAATGAATCATTAGACTGTCCGGAAGATCATCTACAAGTGTAGAAGATTCCAAACAACTGCCAACTTGTTCAGGCCAGGCCGCACCAGCAAGTTCAGCCCGAGAGCAGACCGCAAGATGCTGAAAGAAGTCTCGAAGAACCCCAGAATGTCATCATGGGACCTACAGGTAGCTCTTGCCACTGTTGATGTCAAAGTGCATGAGTCTACCATTAGAAAGAGACTGCACAAATTTGATCTATATGGGAGGTGTGCCAGGAGGAAACCTTTGCTGTCCAGAAAGAACATCAGGGCAAGACTAAAGTTTGCCAATGAACACCTAGGCAAAGACCAGCACTTCTGGAACAATGTGCTCTGGACAGATGAGTCAAAGGTAGAGCTATTTGGCCACAGTACCAGAAGACATGTTTGGCGAAAACCAAAGACAGTATTTGACCACAAGAACCTGATACCAACTGCAAAGCATGGTGGTGGAAATATTATGGTTTGGAGCAGCTTTGCTGCATCAAGGCCTGGGCAGCTCACCATCATCGAATCCACTATGAATTCTTCATTGTACCAGAGGGTGCTTGCAGATAATGTGAGGCCATCTGTTGGAAAGTTGAAGCTCAACCGAGGGTGGACCTTGCAACATGACAATGACCCTAAACATACCAGAAATCCACCAAGGAATGGCTGAAAAGAAAGAAATGGAAGGTTCTGGAATGGCCAAGTCAAAGCCCGGATCAAAAAATCCCATCGAGATGTTGTGGGGGGATTTGAAACGAGCTGTGCATGCAAGAAACCCCTCAAACATCGCACAGCTGAAAGAATTCTGCACGGAGGAGTGGGCAAAAATTTCTCCCAGTCGATGTCAGAGACTGGTAGACAGTTAAAAGAAACGCCTACTTGAGGTTGTTTCTGCCAAAGGGGGCAATACCACCTATTAGACCCAAGGGTGTACTTACTTTTTCCACATGCTAAATTTGCATTTATGTTTATTTAAATTATACAATGAATGAATGAATGAATGATCGTTTTAACGCCATTTTCCCCGCTGGAGCGGGGGTTAGGACTACAAAATGGACTACAAAAATGTAAATGTTTGGACTACAAAAGTCTACAAAAGTCTACAAAAGTCTACAAAAGACTACAAAAGACAATGGAATACAAAATGTAAATGTTTCATGATATTTGTTATATTATATCACCCTTATCTATCAATATTGTTGAAATGAAGATCAAATAGCTGTATGTTGAAATATGTTGAAAAAGTCAAAACTTTACATTGGGTGCACTTACTTTTTCACGTGACTGTACATACAAGTTTGTATAGGTATTTATAGTTTGTATACTGATAGGTACATAGGTTTACAAGTTTGTATCTTGGTAGATTTTCTTTTTTGAGGAATTGTGTGTTATCCCTACATTGGAAGTCTTCCGACTACCTGATATATCTTTATTTAAATTTAAGTTTGATATCAGACTTCAAATTGGTGACTATTTATGCAATTATATCAAATTAATGAACATGGAAAATAATCATCTCATCATAGCCACTTCAAAATCATTTTCCCAGAAAACGTCGCTCACACTTTTCAGTGGCGATCAACGCCCCTGGTTAAACGGCAGACTTGTCTTCCTATTCATGTTCCAATTCGTGATCAAAATATAACATTCACTTAAAATAGGCTGTTCCTCAATCATAAGCTGACGATCATAAACTGACGAGACAGCCAGACAGACGCACATGGTGTGTCTCACCACAGCAGAAACTACACAACCTATGAGCAACAAGTTCCAGACAACAGATGGATTGGATGTCTTGCGGCAGTACCCTGGTCTCCTTGGTCTCCTGATCTGATGCTCTTAGACTCCTCATTGTGGGGATACGGGGTGGTTATATCAATAATTTTATTCCAAACCTCTGTTGCTGCCACTGAAACACTTCGTGCAAAGGTAACCAATTGTTAGCAATGTGATGAGGGATATGTTGTCCAAGACGTGGATTGAATTGGATTATTGTTTGGAGGTGCTATGTGCCACCAAATGTGCACATATCGAGATGTTCTAAAAAGCACAAGAAACGTTGTCAATTGTGTGACAAAATGTAAAATAACCGCATCATTGTATATCTTTTGGTTTGGTTGTAATAATTGTTTTAAACCGGAACAAGATTTTGTGGGACAGACTGTATTTCGTTACTAACCCTCAAATTATCTTCATATAATCCAAGGAAAGTTTACACAATTTACATTTTTGAATAATTAATAATCTGTTAAACTAAAACTAATCTCTTCTTTTCTTTTTACTCTTTGCCAGGTGCAAACAACAACTCAAGACATTCCTGATTGAACCTCCCAATTTTGAGCTCTTTCAAACAGCGCAAGAAGTTCTGTCGCTCAAGCTTTTGGGTCTCACTATCTGCCATGATCTTTCCTGGGAAAACCACATTTCCAAGCTGGCCTCCAAAGCCAGTCGCCGACTGGGCATCCTCCGTCGTGCGAAGTCCTGGGCACACCTGAGCTCCTCACCACATACAAGGCTTTCATCCGCAGCTTGATGGAATACTGCTCTCCCCTATGGGCCGGTGCTCCTGCCTCACACTAAGCTCGGCTTCACGCTGTTGAAACCAAAGCGTTCAGAATCATTGGAATCTCCCGCGATGAAGCTGATTCTGAGGGCCTTTCACTCACTCACCGCAGGCAGGTTGGTGGTCTTTCTGTCTTCTACCGACTCATCTCCGGCCTTGCTCCCCCAGCTCTATCTGTGCTCTGTCCCCCAAGTATTCCTACAGGACGCACAAGATCTGCCATCAACCCTCTTCTGGTGAAATTGCCAAAATCAAGACTCTCTGCTCACCTTCACTCCTTCATTCCTCTTTTCTCCCACCTCTGGAACAAACTCCTTCACTCTCTTCAATCCCACTCCTCCCTCCAGGTCTTTAAAACAGCTGTTCACCACCATCTCTTGTCTTCCCCCATCCAAAACCTTGATCTCTTCTACCCCCGTTAATTCACCCCAAATCCACTTTTTCTTTTGAAATACCGACTTCTCTCTTTCCTGGAAGTTCTAGCAGTGTCCATGTGTTTTATACATAAGCCTTCCCATGCCTCCTCCCCCCAAGCCCTCTCCCTCCCACAGATCTTCTGTTGTCCCTGTTTTCTGCTGTTGCACTTGTGTGCTTCCCTCTCTCTCTCCCCATCTTTGCTCCCACTCCCTTTTTTGTATGTTTTGTATGTCCGTTTTTTTTTTTTGTGATTGATATTAGCTCTTACACGAGCCTCGATGTTGTGTACGAAAAAAAAAAAAAAAAAAAGGCCTCCTTTTTTTCGATCTTGGTATTTTTGCCACGGGCTCTTGTTCGTCACAAGTTAAATAAAACTTTAAGTTGCCGCCAGGATGATAGGTAAGTTGCAATCTGGGCAAAACACAGAACCACCTGAGGCAGGCAGTTCATGCCAACTCCTATATGCCAATTGATGATAGGTCTTACACGAGCCTCGATCTTGTGTACCAAAAAAAAAGAACAAAAGGCCTCCTTTTTTTCGATCTTGGTATTTTTGCCACGGGCTCTTGTTCGTCACAAGTTAAATAAAACTTTAAGTTGCTGCCAGGATGATAGGTAAGTTGCAATCTGGGCAAAACACAGAACCACCTGAGGCAGGCAGTTCATGCCAACTCCTACGCTATTAATCACAACATCAATCAGCCTACATGGCTTTATAAGCCTCTTATTCTCCTTTTTTTGAGTCCTTCATGTCCTCTTCTTCCTTTCTGCCCAAGACTGATTGATTTAGAAAAGTTTGTTCAGGAGGCCTCTGCCCCCTAGTGGAAACTTGAGTGTAAACCTTTATAATCTCAACTATAACTGGCTGGCAGGATAGTTCAAATGAGAACTACCTAGCGTACCGGTACTCCGTTTTGAGATGTCTGGTTTGTGTTCAATTTCTGATGCACCTAAGCTGGTTGTCCTAGCGTTGTTCAGGTACAGCATGCATCAGATGAGAGGCCTTTGACCTGTCAAGTCTGGGGTTTGTCCTCTAACCAACTATACACTATTGGAATGGAGCCTCACAAGCAGGGCGATGGGTGTGCATCTCAGATGGATGTTGAGCATTAGTTGGAGGACATTAAGGTTCCAACAGCATCTTCTACAAAGAGTAAGTGAGTCGTTTCCGGCACCCTGGTTTGATTCCGAATTCCAGTCTCGTCTAACGTCAGGCCTGACCAGCCGGTCCGTAAAAGACATGGGGCAAAAATCGTCCCTGGCTGATCCCACAAGAAGGTGGGAACCATTTGGCCCATTAACAAAGTAGTAGAGATGGATGGTGTGTTTAGGAGGAGTGGACTCATCATCATCACCCCTGTTTAGATGAGTGAATGTGCAGACAAGTGAAGTACCTGAGTTAAAAGATTAATGTTTCCATGACCAGAATGCTACACAAAACCACCGTGGAAACCCTTAAGGTTTATGGACTGAAAAACAGGTGGTAGTTTAGCAATATAAATGAGGTTGAAAGATTGTATGAGGCAGGTACCGAGGTATTTCCATTTACGCTCGGAGTACGTCACCCTGCCCTAATGTACACACAGGGTTATCTTACTATAAAAGTAAATTTGTACCGTAAAATGGGGAGAATAGGGACAGCAAGGTGAATAGGGACACAAACTGAAAAAAGTTCGGAAACTTTTTTCGCTGAGAATTGATAACCATACTGATTTGTTGATATTTGGGTTGAAAGTGTTCTCTTGTTTTTTTTTAAAGCAACTTATAGTCCCTATTAACCCCATATATGGGTTAAATAGGAATAAATAGGACTTTTATGGCTGTTCCTATTCACCCCGTTTTATGGGTGAATAGGGACAGTCACCAATACAAAAAAATAATAATCAAGAAACAATCCTGAGTTTCCAACTTATTGCTAAATTGATAGCTCAGATGGATGCACATAATATGCACCCATAATATAAACCATGGTGCCAATGAAAAAAAATATGGGATAAAAAGTTTCTCCAAACTGTCCCTATTTCTTGATTATTATTTTGTTTTTGTAATAGTGACTGTCCCTATTCACCCGCAAAACGGGGTGAATAGGGACAGCCCTAAAGATCCTATTTATTCCTATTTAACCCATATATGGTGTTAATATGGACTATAAGTTGCTTTTTAAAAACAAGAGAACACTTTCAACCCAAATATCAACAAATCAGTATGGTTATCAATTTTCAGCGAAAAAAGTTTCCAAACTTTTTTCAGTTTGTGTCCCTATTCACCTTGCTGTCCCTATTCACCCCATTTTACGGTATATTTGTTTTTTTTTAAATACATAGTCAAGGCTCGTAGAAGAGCCAAAATATGTACAGTGAACAGATCAGGACACAACAGGACAAAATGAAGAGTTGAAAGCAGGGGGAAACACCAACAGCAGAATTGAAAGCCAAGACAGGGCGAGGCGGACAAACGGTGCGTGTGGGGAGGAATTCGATGGCCAGGAGAGGATGCATAGGGTGGACAAGATGGATATAGAAGGCAACTCTCATGAGGGAAAACTGGAAATTTGGAAGGAGGAGGGATTGTGGTGGGGTGGATGGTAGGGAAGGGTTAACGAGGGTACAAAATATCATGGTTTTGTATTGGGGATAATCTGAATGGTGACGAACAACTGCCTTGAAGAGCTGGAGGGAAGAATAGATTGAAGAGGATGTGGAAGTTGGTTCCTCAAGCAGGAAAAACAGAGGCACAAATGAGTGGAGGTAAGCAGTGATCCTTCATTTATGTAGTTTAACCAAAAGGCTGGAACTTGTGAGCCCTTGTAACTTGTGAGTGGGGGGGGGGGGGAGGGGGGTGGAAAGCATGGAAAGAGCAGAGGGTGCAAGACAGGAAGGGAGGGGGCAGAAGACAGAGTGTAGTTTCCTTAGATTCAGTAAACAGCAACAGGAACGAGAATCAAGAGGCTTTTCTTTATTTGGCATTCTCTCTCTTCTGCGCATGCGCACCCTTCCTCCATTCACCCCCATCACGTGGTTCCCCGAACCAACAGACACAGCACAGAGAGACCATCGACATGTCTGCAATGGCGTAGTAGTTCACCCGTAGACTCAGCATCATCGCAGGAGATGCCATTAATATTAAAGGCCTCGGTATTGTCGTGGAAGTGTAGTGAGACTCAAGACTCCAATGATGTCACAGGTTTACAAAAGATCACAACTTTATTAACTGGTTGTTCACTTCATTCCAATACTAATGACTACTGTTAACTCAATGGACCAGATAACTCTTATCCGCATAGTCCCTTTTTCTCAGCCGATATTCCTCCGCAACGCCGTACTCGTTCATCCCATCGGGCAGGACTTCTGATGGCAAGTGGTCCTTGACTCCAAGTCTCTTCTGTTTATATGGGCAAGCTTCAGTTAATCCTCTGTGCGCTGAAATCGTAATCCCTTCTCCGCTGCTTCTAATCCGTTCTCCGCAAACGTTACTCGGTCGCCTCACTGGCACCAGCTCGCTCCCCTCCTGCTGCGAGTTCCATTTACCAAACAATAGGGGGGTGCTCCAGCCTGGGGCTGTGACCAGGTGGACAAGAGATTACCATGTTCGTGCACATTCCTGACATTCATTTACGAAATCGTCTATCTGCTTCGTTACTAGTCCTAATCAATGAGTTACCAGCCCCAATCAATGAGTTACATTTCCACAATTCCCTCATCTTTTTTTGTTTTTGTTTATATTAACCATTAATCTAAACATCAATATAAGTAAACAATCAATCACTGCAAGTAAACATCAATACAAGTATAAGTAAATAATCAATCACTGCAAGTAAACATCAATACAAGTATAAGTAAATAATCAATCACTGCAAGTAAACATCATTACAAGTATAAGTAAATAATCAATATCTACAAGTAAATATCAATACAAGTATTCAAACCATAACTTTGGTAATCAAATTCCCTTAGGCATACACCGTCATCCTGCAAGAATCACAAAACATTTCGTTGGTCATTGACTCCTTCCATATTGTTCAATCTATTGCATTTGCATCACAAATATCTTTTCAAAACAACACTTCACCATCACCAAGATACAACAATTTCACTTCATTTTCAAGTTTTGTAAAGCATCTGCACCATCTGGCAAAAAACGTTTGCCTCCACACAAATGTTGACTTTGTTTGAAAGGAAGGGCTGATCACTTGTGTTTGAATCCAGGTATGAAACATTTTCTCCTAATGTCTTCATAGCACCTGCACTACTTCGTGTAGGATTTCGCTGTTGTGGTAACATTGCGGAGTCATAGACTGACCCTGCTCTCCATGTAGCATTCTTGCCACTTTTTGCTGTAAACCATAGTAATTCCTGAACAAGGCCTTCACCCAGTTGTAGTCGACTTGCCTCCTCCCTCATTGTGAGTGGGCAGCAAGTATTGGTGTGACGTTGATTGGCCAGCAAGATGTGGAACAGGGATGCCGGATGCATCCACAATGATGTTGGGACCATGGTGTTCAGGTCATCCATGGTCCATACCAGGAGTGGCCCGCAGAATCGTGCACAGCTGTTGTGAAAAGGCACAGCCATTGGTTTGCAGCTCCATGCTGGCTCCCCGGAAGTTGGTGAAGTAATAACATATGTCCCCGCATTTCACAGAGGTTGCAGGTAAGGTGTCGTTGTCCTGCAACTTCTGATGTGATGAATGTTCCAAGCCTTCGAACAAGAGTAAGTGATCGCCTTTCTTTCATATGTTGCAGTGTGATCCAGGCAAATGGTCACATAAATTTCCTTGGTGAAGGTAAGCATCCATCTCCAAGTTACACGGGAGAATGTCTTCATCATTCTTTGAGAAAGAGGGTGTATGCCACGTTTAACTTCATTTTTTAGCCACAAATTTTCTTTCTCGAACTTCTTCCCAATTCCGTTAGCACCCCCTTCAAATGTGATCTCGTCTTATCCTTATGCTCAGTCACATCTGAATCTGCTTTCCACACACACTGAATCAGATAGGGTACATCTTACCATGAAATCAGCATAATCATGTATATCTTCCGACAGTTTCACATTCAACAATTTGTTGTTTTTCCTTAACACAAAAAAGTTATATTCATTTATATGCGTCACACAAATAATATTCAATCAGGTATGTGTTTTACTACTAAACTAAGAATAGCATCCACAATTGCTTTCAGGTTAATATAGTTCAAAAATTAACTCATGCAGGTATTTTAGCACTACTCTAAGAAAATTAATTGTATATGATTACAATCACAAACGGGAATATCTAATTCCCAACAACAATTTTCCCAAACCAACAAATTAAGCATAATGTATTATTACCATAATTCCTCTCCACTTTTTCTTTTCCCTTTTTTTTTCTAACAGTGTGTCACTCGTGGTGATATGAGTTCACTGATATTGTAATTGACACAACTCATAACATTGTCATTATGCCATTATCTTAATTCTACTGTATTCATTTGCAACATCACTTGATTTAATCTTTTAATCTCAGTATTTATGTCGCCATAAAAGTCTTCCTTTTCTGGTTCCACATTTCTTTCCTCATTTGTCACTTCATGCGTTATCATCGTGTTGTTGGTTACCTTATTCAAACACACCGTCACTAAGGCTTTCAAGCAAGCCACCACTAAAACAATTGCCAATATAACTACTAAACCAACAAACAAGTCTGCTACTCCTTGTATATATTCATACCTATGACATAATTATATGTCAATGACATTCAACATTGTATACCAAACTAACAAGCTTCCTAAAAGGTAAATAAAGACAATCCCTTAATATGTAACATAAATCAGATTATTTGTCTTACCCTGATCCCCCTATCTCCCGGGGTCGAACTAAATCCCCTAATCATGAGTGTAGTTGTGATACATTATCCCTCATGTTGCGCTAATATCAGTAGATAATGGTATGTCATGTAGGCAAATAAATGTCACTATCCCAAGTAGGAATATCACATGTTGAAAATGTAATGTTTATCAATGCAAGGGGTGTTAAAATGTAATTCAAATGAATGTATATCACGACTATCATTTATCCGCCACTGAATGTTCTGCTGGGCTGCTAGGTGCAGCCTCATTTTCTGTGGGATCGTCCACCTTAGCCCCATGTGCTTGCTTGCAATGAGAGGCATGAATCCAACTTTCTATTTTGGGTCCATATTTGTTTCTATTCTTATCAATCTCCTATGGTTTATCAATTCGTTCCAAGATACCGCAACCAAAGGTTTTAACCAAAGCTCTACCAAACTATTTCCAATGTGAACAAAAAATGCCAGTGAAACAATGATTCGAAGAATTAACTTCAAGGGGTCAATAAATTTATTCTATAGCCAGATCTAATTTTTCCCATCCAATAGTTTGCCTTGCCACATGTCATATTATAACACTTTAATAAACCTTCGAAAAATGTTTCCCATCTCAACAAATTTCCTTTTTTACAAATAGCCATGTGTAACTTACGTATTTAACTACAATTTCCTCTCAATTTGTTTGGCCTAACTGGCCGCAAAAGTGGCTGCCAGCATGCAGTACCGTTTTTTATCTACCAAGGAAGTGCTCGTCCACACAAGACCTCTACCAAAATGTTGTTTGTAAAAACAAATCTGGGATTTCTGATTACATGGATGCACACTCTCAGGACATTTTCCGGCTGCTGTTAACAATCCACTACGATAAATTAATTCCTTTACCCACAATCAAATAATTAGTACAAATTGAGGATATTATCCCTATCACATTCTTTTATAGATTCATTATGTTGGATCTAATTTTTTTTCCCATAATTTTCCACTGCTGTAAGGAAGAACAATAGCTCTCATAAGTCTTAGTAATATCGTACTTAATTTACCCAGCATCGAATAATTTATTTACTATCCTTTCTCATCTGTTAACCAGTGACTTTGTTTGAACTCCAGAACTCAAAACTCACAATAGTTCAAACCAGCAAAATTTCCTTTACTATTTTCCCATATCATCTATGCCTTATACACATCCATACATACAGCCCAATTTATATTCTGATAAAATTCAAGTTTATATCTATCTATAATTCCAGTAATCTCTGTGTGTATGTTTGTATGTTTGTATGTTTGTATGTCTGTATGTCTGTGACCGCTGTTTCTCGACAACCACGGGTCCGATATACTTGAAACTTGCCAGGTATATTGCTGGGGACCCGAGGATGTGCCTTTTCAAGGTTTCATATTAATCGGAGAAGTAGTTACCGAGCTATGTCCAAAAAACGATTCAACCAATCAGAGAGCAGCGAGCTATCACGTGTGCCGAACGTGGCAAACAGACTCTGCCTCGGACGGCACATTTGAGAGCGTATTCATTTATTTCATGTTGGAAAACTATGTTGCCGTTAAACTATGTTTTAAAACTAATTAAAACTAATTTGCGATTCATCGTAACTGCGATTTGCGACCTTCCGGACAGTGAAAACTGCACTTCCGGCAGCCAATCACAGAACGCGTTGTTGCGTAGGCGTGGCCGATGTGAGAGCGAGCCGAGCCGAGCGCGTGCGCCATTACGGTTCGTAATTCGATTTCTTCCGGAGAAAATAATAATTTCTCGATTTCTTATGCGCATTATTTCTCCCAATTCAGTCAGAGCGAAGGGCGGAAGCGAAGAGCGTTGTTTTTTTTGTTTACGGGCGTACGGGCGTACGGGCGTACGGGCGGGGTAGAGCGTACGGGTAGCGTTTTTTTTTTTTTTTGGCAAGGAACGGGCACCCACGTACGGGCATGCCCTAGTATATATAAAATCCTTGAGCAGAGTACTCTGGGAAGTCAGTGTAAGACCTCTCCAAAATTTGGCTAATTTTGTACTCCCACATTTTTTTTATGAAGCTCATATCCATAAATAGCTTTGATTCTCATATAAATTCTATCACAATGGAATCCCAAGATTACTTCCAATTTTTTTTACTATTAATGAATAGCTGCTCATAACTCAGCAAATCAAATCTTTATTCTCCATCTCCCTTGACAAAAGTGATAATTTTCATAATCAAATTATATTTCTATTTTTTATTTTATGAATTCTCTCGATATGCGATCCCATCCCCATGGAACTATCTATTTTTCAGACAAGGCACACTGTCGGTGTCAACAATCTTGTAAGATTGATACACAAAAACACTGACACACAAAATACCCACACACACATGCATTATGCGTATTTGTTTGCGTTGGAACCCTTATTTACAGATCAGGTTGGGTGTCAACTTTATTTCAATTTCTCAAAATTTGTCCTTCAATTTTATAAGCGCTAATACACAAATGGACCAAAAAGTTTATTCTTAGAAAACCCCTATGACGTCACATTGACATTACCCTTTCAGTTCCCACAATAATTTATCCAAATTTGACTACCCACCCATTTGTATGTCAGTCGACCACTGACCTATCAATCGTGTGGAACAATAGTCCGAAATTCCCACCTGATCATGATGTGACTCTTGTCACTTGGTTTGCCAAAAGAATTGCAAAGCAATTGTTCCAAACTTTGTAAATTTAAAATTTTGTGCCCAACATAAAAGATCCAATTTCGGCATTTGATCAATTAATTGTCAATTTGCTTACAAGCAAAAGAAAAATGAATAATTCTTGCTCCGAAAACTTTTCAGACCCAAGAATCATCGACAGTTATTCATGTTTGTCCAGTAATCTAATTTGTTGAGGCCAATCGTCATTTGGGATTTGTCGCAATGAAGGCCTAATCATTGTCTGAGGTATCGGTCAGCACTGGTACCCTTGATCTTGGTTTACCCTATGAACTTGTCTTCCTTTTGGTATACGGACATCCTCTTTTCCAATGTCCCATCCGTCCACACTTGAAACACCGGTTTCTGTCGTTGCCTGGTCTGTGCACCTGTGCACTTGTATTGCTGGGCTGCATCTCTACATCCCTGAGTTGCCACTGCAATCTCTCGTTATCTCCTGAAACACGAAAAAATTCTCTGTACCGTCCTTTTTGGGGAGACAACTGGAAATCAGATGGGACAACTGTCACTTTCATTCCTAATTTCGAGGGCAGTTGTGCATTTGTCTCCTCCACTGTATCCTGTATCCTTTTTATTTTAAGTTCTAGATCCGTTATCCGTTCTTGCTGTTCCCGTTGTCTGGATTCACCATCCCAAAGATGGAATGCAAGCCAGTCTACCGTTAGATTCTGTCTCTTCCTGGCTTTCAATCTTTGTTCCAATCTTTCCAATCGACTTCGCTCAAATGTACCATCTCTTGGAAACTCCTCATCATGTCCCTTTGTCCACAAATACCAATTCTCGACCTGCCTTATAGCTTCGGCACCATAACGGTCGTACATATGATGTGTACAAGTACCTTTTTGTGGAATCTCTGGTTGTCCTTGTGTATTCTTGCAGGCTCCATTTCCCATTTTGCCTTTTATCAAAGTAGCGTTGGATGTGTTGTAGTTTGTTCCTCTAAAGCTTCACTCGTACCTCCAGGAAGGATCTCTCCACCTGTTCAAACGGTGATTTCCAGAGAATCTCTCTCACCTGTGGCTTTTGCACAATCCAATCTCACAGATCAGTATTTGCAGATGAGCCAGAGGGTCAGTATGAAATGGGTGAATCCTCAGGTGTCCGCTCTGTTGAAGGGGAAATCACACAATGGTAACCGCACATATATATCTATATATAACTCACCACCTTGCTCAATTTTCCAAGGTTGTCTTCACATTGATAATATCTCACAAAGATATCAAAGCTTCTTTCTTGAGACCGCATTTTCATCAATCAAACAATCAATATATTCAATTCAATTTATTCAGTTCAATTTATTCAGTTAAATTTATTCAATTAAATTTATTCAGTTCAACTCAATTATTCAATTTCAATTAATTTATCAATATTCATCAATAAATCAAATTAATCATTTTGGATGACTCCTTGCATAAGCCCTTTCCCCAATGATGTCAGGACAGGTCCATCTGTTGACTGAGATCGAAGCTCATCGGTCGTCACCTCTGGTTCATACCTCATGTCAATTGACGAATCACTGTTCTGTCCTAGGGTCATATCTGACCTATTTTTCCATTTTGCCCGGTCTTCACAAATTTTCTTTGCAACCACTAAAGGCAACTCATCCTTCATTCGTGAGACCGCCAAAATGGATGGCAGATATTAAAGTTCTTTGGGAAAAATATCTCATCATTTTTCTTTTAATAGTACCCAAATCTCTTGGCAATATAAATTTCGTAAAACTCCTGAAATAAGACTGTAAAATTCCTTCAATCATGCTAAATTTTGAAACTCCATCGCTTGTAACACCCAATTTATCCCATAGGGCTTGAAAGTTCTTTCCCAAGTTCATGCAATCATTCTGCATTTGAACCCTATGATATCATTCATAATAATCATCATGATTTTATAGTCATGGTCCTATCATAATCATCTATTTAAAACGAACATTTCCTTTATCACCACAGCTATGTGGTATAATCAACAATAGAATAAAACTGTACATAGCAACAGGCTACCTCATGGCCACTTAGTATACCTATTGACAATAAGTCATAACAATATCGAATAATCATTGAACAATTAAAAAATCGCTTCCACTGCTCCAGCCGCAGCATTCGTCATTTTGTCTGCTCATCCACGTGACCAAAACGAAATAAAGGGAGCTCAACCATTACACAGCGCTTTTAATGGCGCATGCCATAGGAACTCAACGCAATTTCGACTCGGCCAGAAAAACGAGCAAATTTTGCAGGATGTTAACTGGAATTAGCCGTGAAAATATATACAAAATACACAAAAATACACACCCACAAAAATAAACAACAAAACCCAAACAAAACCAAGGTCGACCATATTACACAATTAAATTACACATTAAATTACTCATTAAATTACTCATTAAATTACTCATTAAATTACTCATTAAATTACTCATTAAATTACTCATTAAATTATACATTAAATTACACCATTTCAGCATCGTATTGATTGCTGAACTGTTCATGGGTTTATACACACCTTAAAAAGAGGTATGCTTTGTGGTGTTGCCCACCTACCACGTTTAATTCAATTAATTGATTGCTGAAATGTTCATGGGTTTATACACACCTTAAAAGAGGTATGCTTTGTGGTGTTGCCCACCTACCACGTTGAATTAAATTACACCATTTCAGCATCGTATTGATTGCTGAAATGTTCATGGGTTGATACACACCTTAAAAGAGGTATGCTTTGTGGTGTTGCCCACCTACCACGTTTAATTAAATTAATTGATTGCTGAAATGTTCATGGGTTTATACACACCTTAAAAGAGGTATGCTTTGTGGTGTTGCCCACCTACCACGTTTAATTAAATTACATCATTTCAATTAAAAAAAACATCGCTTCTACTGCTCCAGCCGCAGCATTCGTCACTTTGTCTGCTCATCCGCATGACCAAAACGAAATAAAGGGAGCTCAACCATTACACAGCGCTTTTAATGGCGCATGCCATAGGAACTCAACGCAATTTCGACTCGGCCAGAAAACGAGCAAATTTTGCAGGATGTTAACTGGAATTAGTCGTGAAAATATATCCAAAATACACAAAAATACACACCCACACAAATAAACAACATTTATTCCGTTCAACAGAACAAACATTTCCTATATCATGACATGCATGTCTTCAAAATTATATGACCAAGAGAAAAAGTAAAACTAATTAAAACTGCGGGCAGTGA